>NW_010232681.1:15466-20669 GCF_000690775.1 Eurypyga helias | reverse complement strand
GTCCTGGGATGCCAGCTCTCCTGCTGTCCTTCTCTACACTGGGGTTGGGGGTTGAAACCTGTTGCAGAAAACAAGGTAAAACAACTGGAGTTTGAACTACTCAGGAACTTGTGAAGGCTGATGGGAAGAAGGAACTTGAGATACCTCTGAAATAAGTGGGAGATGATTTTGAATTAAATGCTAACACAGGTTTGGTGTATTGATTAAATGAAACCATATTTCTAGTTCTCAGGTCTTCCGGCTTCCGTACTGATTTGAATTTCAGACTTTATCCTTCTAAGGCATCCCCTGGCTTCCCAGCAGACCCTAGGGGTTTGGGTTGGTTATTTTTTTTCCATTTTCAGTGTTACTCTGTCACTTCTGTCATTCAAGTATTAAGGCCTTACAGCTATAGAGTTCTCTGTAATGGCACTTGCTGGGCTGTTCATGGCAAATTATCTTACAACACATTGTTTCCCTGTTTCTCTCTGCTTTATTCCCTTGAGTGTGTCATGTGAGCTTCTATTAGACATAAATTGTGTATGCTGGGAGAGCATAATAGAAAAGCACAAAACGCCAGTCAATCTGTAAAATGTAAAGCCATGCTTAAAATGTGTGGGAGAGAGGTGGGGATTCTTGGAGGAGGAATGCTGTGCTGAAGGAGTGAGAGATCTGGGCTGGTGTCAGGAGGATGCCAATGAAAGGATAGACAAGGCTTTCACAACTAGTGTCACTTATGATTGGAATAAGCTATTTAATCTTAAAACCCGTTGAGCTTTGTGTTTCACCCATTGCTATTCACTTACCTACAGTATGGTAATGTATTCATTATGCTTTGTATTGCTGTTGAATGCATTACAATGTGAAGTCAGATTGTAACGTGAAAGTTTGCTAAAATGCTAGCTTTGCTTTTTCTCTAAACCGGTGTGAAATGAAGCAGAATTCTTATGATCCTGAACTCTGTAAGCTGGCCTCCAAAATGCACAGACACTGCCTTGTGTACCTCTACATCTGTTCTTGATTGGAAGATACTGCCCAGCTGAGAGAGGCTTGGGCAGCTCAGGAAGCCTAGAAAATGGATCTGAAACAGAAGCTGTGGAGAAGCAGCACCTCAAACTTATTTTATTTCCCATTGATATAAATTTTCTATCAAAAAGTAATGATCTCAGTGTTTTCTGGTGGGGATTGACATCTATTTTTCTAAGAATAAAGGGCAAAAATGACATTTGGATTCCAGAAGAGATGTCATTTAGCTGTGTCAAAGAAAGAATCGGGGACTCTAATGACCTAGTTTCCTGTTAAATCTCTAGGCCATTGCTGAAGTTAGGAGCATAGGGAAAATACATTTCATCTTCAAAGACTTCAAGATGAGGTTTATAACTTTCTTAAAGAGGAAAAAATGAATCCTCTCTGCTGAAATGAGACAGATAAAGTTTCAGCCCAAGATGGATATTTTTCCCTGAAGATCTGAAAACTAAACCAGCTGCTTTAAATGTGAAGTTTGAAAAAATTCGTTGTGCTAAACTACTGTCTTTACTGTGAAAAGAGAGAGGAAGAAAATTACATATTTTTACTTCTGTATAGGTCTAAATAAATAAAAACTGCTTTAGGTTCTGCAAATAGAACAGGGACTACAAAATAGTTTCATATATTAGTTGGAATCTGAACCACTTTAATATTTGAGGGGAAAATTGTATTGTTTAATAGCACTTTGTATGTCCTTGTGGTGCTATTTTAAGACAACTTGCATATGAAGTATATTTCACTATAGTTTTAGTTGAATCTGATAGTTGGCTGCAGATTTTTATCCTTCCATTTAGGAAGTGGTAAACTGCTCACAGCTATGCGTGACCTATCCACACATGTATCAGGTAACCAAGGAGGCTCCAAATGATTTTACAGGTGGGGATTTTAGGCTAATCTTTTGTTCCCAGACTTTTGAAATAAGCTTGAGGACTACTTCTTTGTCCTTCACATATTTCTCCACAGCAGACTGCTGTCTCCTTACGTGCTGCAGATTTGGATAAGAAATCCTGCATTTGTTCTTCTGCTTTGGTTTCGCTTCTGTCTACTAAAAATGCCTGCACACACACCAGCGTATGGAGCTCAATGAGGCTACCAGGAAGAAATACTGACTTAGGACTCAAATCAGAAATAGTACAGCTAGGGCATAGCTATACATCAAAGCAACGTAGGCGTATTGATAGAAGTGTAACAGATGGCTTCTGGATGTCACTACCTCAGATAGGGGGAAGAGGTGATGTGTTGTGCCTCATTGGGCCATATAGACATTTCCCACACTTCACTAGTACTTTAAATTCTTCTGCGTCTTGAATATAAATTAACCTGTTCTGAAATTGTCCTTCCTTTGGAAGAAGTAGAAGGTTTTTTTTGAAAATTAACTGTTCACGATGGAGATAGTCAAGCTGACATGCTGGCTGTTACATTCTCAAATGCCATTTCTGTTTGTGGAATTGGTGCATTGCTCCAATCAGTACTTCAAAGTTTTATGCAGCTGCATCACTTGAAGAAGGAAGAATGGCGAGGAAGGGGAGAGGAGAGAAGAAAAAGGAAGGAAAGGGAGATAGAGAAGACAATAATTTTAGCTGACATTTTTCAATATATCCATTTTTCTGTTAGTGGCAATTACTCTTCACAAAACATTGGACCTGAGCAAAAGGAAAAAGGTAATATTTTTGTCTCCTGCTTATTGAATGACTCACAAACACTTGTGTACATGCACTCTAGCACCTTAGCATAGCTGTGCTGTTGAAGCTTTCTGCATAATTCATCATGGAAGAACATGAGACATTCAGCAGTCAGTGCTCATTCAGAGATGTTCTGCATTACTGCCAGCACTAGTAAATATGCCTGCTCCATACATAATTTATGGCTTTCAGCAGAGATAGTTTTATGCTTCATAATAGGCTAGCTTTGATCCCTTAAAATTTGTTTGTTAAACTTAGAGGTTGGGTACAAAACAAAGACTTTAAAATCTCTTTCCCGCATTGCTTGTTTCAACAGTCTTCACTTTCACATCCCGTTAACAAGGTTGAAATTGATTCTGACCCACTTTTGGGGAAATGAGCCTTCCTATAATGGATTTTGTGTGTAAGACATTTTATTAGCCAATTCCCTCCACACCCAGCTTCAAGTAGAATGAAAATTGGTTTAGAAACCTTAGTATAGTCTATTCTACATTTCTACTCTATTCTACATTTCTACTTAAAGAATTTATTGCTGTTTCTTGTGACCTGTAAGATGAAAATGTAGATAGACTTTGTGGTCTGTGAATCCCTCTTTTAATGCTGTGATGCAGCTAGAGACCATGTATAAATGTAAATGAACGTGTTGGATCACATTGAAATGTGCTGGTTTTGTTTTGTGGTAAAGTTTCACATTAAAATAATCCATATTAGACAAAAATGCATTCCATCTTGCAAATTCAGTAAGGTATCAGGGTAAAAAAAAAAAGTCAGTTTAAAATGTTTCAATTCGCTAAAACTTAAATGTTTTCTTTTATACCTTTTCTTTACCCTGTTTAGCGTTCTTCATACAGTATGTTAATTTAAATATTATGAAATGTAAAAAGCAATATTTTAAAACAGAATAACAATCTAAAGTGCGTTTCTAAATGAAAATTCACAATGTTCCTCACTGTTTCAAAGACTGTAAAGGTATGGTTTTTCTAAACACTATGTCATCAGAATTGATGCATTTCTGTGAAATGTTTCAGTGCTGCCATACCAGCACTGCTGGGGTTTGTTCTTTCACCTTTATCCCTGTTAATCCAATTTTCTTTGTACTGTTTCCTTTTTTTTTTTTTGTATTTCCAGTTATCAGTGTGCTTCAACATCTTATCATTCTTTGTTTTGAAAAGCCTTGTTCACACCCAAGCTATTTCGGCAAGAAGTCTTAGAGTTGACTACTTTTTTTCAGTATTTCAGCAAATACTACGATCTGCCCTTTGGAAAGTAGGTCTCTTTTATACATATCAAGTTAGGCATATTAAAGACATTAAAAATTGCTCATTTCTGTTCAGACATCTTGTCATAATCTTTCTCTCTGGCTTCCCAGTGTTTCAGTCAAGTATTCTGCCGAAAGCAATGATTTACATATTCTCTCTGTCTGCAGTCCAATTCAGCTCCTCTCTTTTTCTGCCCACTAACCCAGGCTTTTGACTCTACCTGCATCAGATTCGATTTCTGTAGTGTCATCTGCATTACACTGTATCATTTTAGTCCTTCCTTCATTTTTGCTGTTATGTTTTAATGTTCTAATGTTAGGGTTTTTTTATGTAGTGTGGTCTCCTGAATATTTTTTAATTGTGATAACTGAAGCCTACATATACACCATAAACACAAGACAGAGAATGGGGTGGAACTAGCTCTTCTGCCATCTCTTTGACTTCTCTTCTGTAGTCATTAATCTGTGCATGATCACACATCAGCAAAGCTTCTTCTGGCTTTTAAGGAATGTGCTTGCTTAGAGGATAGATACAGCTTTTCTATCTCATTTTTAATAGCACAACCACACTGAGCAGCTGTAGGGGTGCTAGAAAAATTACCTACTGTCTTTTACTTCCATTTGGTATTTTAATAGTTTTGGTACTATTAAGTCATCTGTAAGTATATGGGGGAGAACAAATAAAAAAGCAAATTTTGCTTTTGGTGGTGAACAGAGTGAAGGGTCTTAGCTTCTCACTGGAACTGTTTCACCATAGTTCTTAAGATGTTATGATATGTTTCATTAGATGTCTATGGTTTCTGTAAGTTGGGAGCAAAAATTTGATTTAATCTATCTTTTGCAATTATAAGTGTAGTGGCATTTATTCATATTGTCCAAATTTTCCTACTCTGTTCTAGGCAGCAAAAAAGAAACACCCTACCCACACACACCTCCACTTAAGCTTTACTTAAGACAGTGCAGCTTAATGTTTCTTGAAGGCCAGGCCACACATCTCACTTCAGAGCCAGGAGGCCCAAACAGACCTGCCGTTCATGCATAGGAAGCGTGTGCAGGATCTGTTCACAGGAAGCGTGTATTAAGCTTTTTCCAGAAGCCTTGACTCAGCTGCATGGGAACGGAGCGGCTGCATTGCACAGGCTCAGAGGACTTTCTGCAAGCTCTGGGTTTGCTCTACATTTTGTTCCAGTTTTTAGGAACTGAACTTCCCATATACAAAGAAATATGATACTGTTTTGGGAGGCAAGAGGGGTTGCTG
>NW_010232681.1:0-15435 GCF_000690775.1 Eurypyga helias | reverse complement strand
TTATCCCCCCCGCCCCCCCCCCTTCTTTCTTCCCTGGGATGTTGTCTATGAAGCCTGAAGCAACAGTATCTGTAACAGCAGTAGTTAGAGCAGTGAGTGGCTCTAACAGCGAGTTTTCTGTATCACAGTACTAGTTCTCGAATACAGACCAGCATACAGCTTTGTGCTTTTCCTGCTCTTGTAGCAGCAGCTTAATGGATTCAGGATGGCTTTTGGAATAAAAGAATTGGAGTGCAGCAGCAGTACCACACGTTTCTTTCACATTTTCATTTGTATGTGAAGAATGGGGTTGTTACCTCCTGCTGTCCTGTGACAAGTCTCATGTTGGGTGTTGTGTTTGTTTTCTTTTTTATTGAAACTCCAGCTCTTGGAATCGCTGGATTATATAAGTGTTTCCATATGGCATTACATTAAGAATTGGAAATATTTATGCAAATCCCAAATCATAATTTCAATTGCTTCAGGTTTGTGGCTTTTTGTTTGTTTGTTTTTGTTTTTCTTATTTGCAACCTCACTTATAGCAGGTTCATTTATTTTAAACATATTTTTCTTGATGGTATATTTGGATGAAGCTGTTCTGCCTGTTGTAAAGACTAGATGAATTTTTAAAAAGTTCTCTTTATAGGCCAATGCATGTCTACAACAGCTGTATATAAGTGGTTCTTGCTCAAAATATAAGCAGAGTCTGGTTTTGGTTTGTTTTGTTGTTGCCTGCTGCCCCAAAGCAATGCCATTAAAAGCTGTTTTTAGAGAAGGTATCTTCTGAGGACCTGTCTATACTCCTAGAGAGGAAAGTTTCCATGCGTGGGGAATGAGCTGCGCTAGCTACAGAAAATTTATTATTTCAAAATAATTGCCCAGGAGCAGTGTAAATAATGTTAGAGTCTTTCAGTGGAGCAGGCATTCAAACAGCAGCTTGTTTGGAGGCCATAACAGCCGCCTTGTTTTGTTCTGCTCAAAACATGGGCCAGAATTATATTTCAGTAAAAGCCAACCAATTATTCTTTGACTTTTAAATATGTGAACTTCCTTTGTGAAATGTTACTGTAAGTTGTTTCTGTAAGTGAGTTTAGTGTGATGTTAAGTAAGAGAACTCTCTGGCTGGGTTTTGAGTCATCTTTTATAATCATATTGCATTTTTATTCAGCATCTCTTTGCTGTGTGCCTCTGCATATGAGTTTCTCATGGTCACAGAAAATCACAGAAAAGTGACTTGATACCGATTTTTTTCTCTTACGAGTCAATATCAGCAAAGTTCTTTCCACTCATCCTTCCCTTGGCTTCACTAATTCAGCTGTTTGCCAACCAGCCTGGGAATGTTGAAACCGAATCATTTCATAGATTCAGTTCGAGGTCTGGCCAGCCTGACAGTTGAAACTGTTCTGCAGCACAGAGGGCAAAGTAAGCAGAACTTGGCAAGGGAAATAACCATCTAGAGAAAAGCAGCACAGATCTTCTAGAGTCTGCTGCCAATGAAAGAGTAAGGTAGACTCACTGATCCAGGTCTCTTGTACATGAGAAGCATGCTTTACAAAAGGCTTTAAGGCAACTGCTTTTGATGGCAAAAAATATAAATTGTAAATGGAAGAATATCTAAAGTAAGCATGATTTACTTCTGGGTCAAATTAATTGAGAAGATCAAATCCTCTTTTATGCCCCTGATACTTTTAGAAGTGGATTATTTTACAGCGGGCTACACTTCTCCAGGCTTTTGTCTCGTATTGGCATTAGTGTGTTGATAAATCCGTTTTCATCAGTGGATATTGTTCTGGGAGAACTGAAGAATGGAAAGTCCAATGAATGTCGTAATGAAGATTTATAAGTGCGTGTAATCGACTGCAATTCTGTGGTGCTCAGAAGAAGTCACTCAGGCATATTATCCAATGCATGATCCTAATAGATGTCTTCATTACTATCATTCTTACTGATCCTTTGGATGTTGCTCCTTCTCAACTCTGAGAATCAAAAGTGAGTAAAACGAGAGTTGAGAAGGAGCAACATCCAAAAGTGAGTAAAACAGCACTTGTGATATCAAGAGGTACAAGGATGTAGAAGAGCTAGATTTTCACTAAGGGTTGAGAAAGATGTTGTTATGGATTTGGTTGTATCTTCTTGAATTGAGGATACATAACTGTTGAAATTACGATAGTCTAAAAAAAGCAATATAAAGATGTTGAAAAGAACAGTGATCTCTGCCCCACAACAGCCTGGCCCAAACATACACACTTGTGATGGAATTTAGTTTGCCTGAATCACTCGTTTGATATGATTTTGTGTTTATGGTTCTGTGAAAGAAGCTCAGGAAAATCAGTAAAACTGTTACACTGCAAAGTGGTATGTGGTGTGGAGATATCTGTGCTTGCTCTAGGTCACAAATGGAGAAAGAGCATAAATGTGCACTTGTAGGACTTGGTACTGTAGTAGTTATCTACTTTCCACAGTCTGTTCTGGAGAGAAAGCACTGAGCACTGGTTTACACATTGGGGGTGTGTGTGTGTGTAATCTAAGTTTGACAGATGCCTTGAGGCTGAATATTGACTGAGTGAAGATTTGAATCATGGGCACGGTCACGTTTTCTGTTGTTTCATGTGCTCTGTACTCAGGTGTATAGAAGTTTGAATCTGGTATGACTTCATCACAGAAAATCCCCACTGTGTTATCAGCTTCCCTACCCAAATTAAACAGTTTTCAAATTTTTGGCTAACTACTTCAGAATGAAACCAGCTACTCTACAATGTCAGTAGTCAAAGGAGTCTGAATCGAACATGTAGATATGTGTGGGTATAAAATTTGCAGTAACAATGTTAATAAAACACACTGTGTTCTAAGAGCTTGCTTGTTTGCTTTGTCATTGTACATAAACAACAGTGTGGCCTTGAGAATGCAAAAGTCTTGATACTCAAAATGAAGGCACTTGGTGAGGGAGATCAGTTGTCCTCTTACCTTCCTATCACAGATAGTCTTTCAGTCAGGGATTCCGATTGCTGAGTGGATGAATGCCAACAAAGAGCTGCTTTGTACAAACAGAAAGGAAAAAATCAGTTGAATGTAAGCAAGCAACAAGAGTTAGAAATATTCATGTTGTGTTTTCTATTGTTTAGGGTAAAAAAAAAAACCCAATGAAGACCAGCTAGAAAAAATTGACTTTTTACTCAGCCATAGAACATACAGTGACTGATAGTCGCTAAAATGGTTGTGCTCATTCTGAAGAACTAAACCCAAGATTTGGTTGTATACAATGTATTCCAACAATTTTCTTTAAAAATCCAAAATTCAGAACCTCACATTTAACTTACGTTACTCCACCTTGAAGCCCGTTAATCCAATGTATTGCTCATTCATTTCTTCGGGTAAGAAACACACCCTGCTGTCCAGAAAAAGTCTAGTTGGCTCAATCTGTGCAACGGATGTTAGTTATTGTGTCCCCTCCTCCCTTCTCTTGCCCTCCCAGTATGAAAATATGGTCTTTGGTATTTATATTTCCCTAATGTAGGTGTGTGCCTGTTTAAGCTAGTTGTGATAACTGCTGAGGTTGAAAATAAAGAAGAATTGCTTGCATTGAAGCTGATACATTGGTTTTGCGAATTTTATCAGATATACCTCTCTGCCATGCAATGAATTCCTTACTAAGTGGGAAATTTTTCTTTTTTTCAGTGTGGGCAAGCCCCTGAATTTTCAAAAATGAGTTTATGGTATATTTTAAAGCATTTTAATTCATGCTTGCTCTGTTTGCCTTTTCTTCTAATGACTAAACCCCACCAACACCCCATATTAATGTAATTAACGCTCAGTAGAATTGTTTGCAAGAAGAATCATATAAATGTTGCATGCAACAGTGCAGCTTACAAATTGCCAGGCTGCTAACCTGACAGCTATACAATAATAGATGCAATTGAGAGATTCTGCTTTTCTTTGTATTTCCTACTTACATAACAGCATTTTTTTCACTTTTTCAAATGTTTCATCTTTTAGGGTGGTTAAAGGAGCAGCACAGCTGCGGTTGCCCCATGTGTTCCTTTCATGAATACTGCTGCTTCTTACTCCAGGAGCCACAAAGGGGGTGCTGTTGATCCTCGCTTAACAGAATCGTTTTTCTTCTTCCTGACTCTCATTGCAACACCCCTTAGTGAACTTGGAGTTTGATTTTTTGTATGGCCATGTGAGTATGGCACTGATTCAGTTAATAACCATGTGTACATATGTCTTCTGAGCTATGGACACTCATGCAAGCAAGACTAAAGGTTGTTCCAAAGATGCTTATCATTCAGCAAACCAAACTCCCACTGCATTGCATTTTTTTTCCTAATATATGGTCACCCTACAGCTGCTTTCCTTGCTGGCCTTTAAAGGCATGAAGGCTTCTGCCTTTTGGTCATGAGAAAATAATGTTGTGATCTAATACTGCAAAAAAACCCCATATTTATATCAATTTATTGTGTGAAATGCCAGAAGAAAGGTAATGTTAACGTGACCAGTAACAAATTTTTGGCTATCCTGCAAAATTGACCCAAGCAAACACTTTCTCAGCATGCAGAATGAGTGTTATTCTGTCTTTTCTAGAAGCAGCTCATTCAAGTCAACATTTTGTTAGGTAGCAAATAACCTTTAGAATAATTCAGTAAATTATAAAATAAAAAGCTTCAACTAAAATATTCTTACAGACAAGCAGGAAATCCAGTCAACCATTACTGACATAGATTCACTGATCTAGAAAATTACTTTAATGCACATATCAATATACTTGCTGATTTCTTACATTTCAATGGATTTAAAAAAAACTGTTATTGCAGAGAGCCCTTGTATTTCACATGTTATAAAATTAACTGTAGCTTCTCAATACTAAAATAAAAATACAGCTGTTTTAGCTCCTTAGGTTTACCTTTTATTAAAAAAAAAAAAAAGAATAATTTTAAAGTAGAACTTAGCTGTAAAATATCAGTGTTTTTATGAAGCTGATAAATTAACTGCATTCAAAAGGCAAAAAAATCAAATTAAACTGTGAATCTCATTGCAGGTTCATAAGGGATTCTTTGTGTTAGAGGACATACCAGTATATGATTTTAAGGAAGACAGAGTATTTACTTCCTCAGAAATATGCAATTTTTATAATTGAAAATAATTGATGGATAAGGACAGTAAAGACGAGTTTTCACGCAAATATGATATTTGGGCTGAAGCTTTTTATTCGTAGACCACTGGAAATCACAGACCTCATGTTAAATTCTCCCCAATAAAAGGGATCCAAACATCACAATAAAAAAGAAACAAATTCCAGAAGAAAAAGAGATTTTCTAATGAGAGACTGTTCCTACTGTCTACTGTGAAAACAAGTTAAAGTCGTAACAAAAAAAAGTTGTTTTCCATATAGCTATTTTTGAAGGCAGGTGGAGAATTCAGGCATATAATTTCCTCTTATCTATTTTAAATTAATTTTTTAAAAATCTATTGGATTTGTACCTAAATCCCTTTAACAGTCTACTTGAGACAGTCTCTACAATCTGTTCAGGACACAGCGTTAAATGCAATTTGCGCTGCATTTAGGCATTTCTAAATTTGTACTGGCAGGAAAAAGAATAAGTATAATGCATGTATGTATTTTTCTGATTCGTATCGGTTTAATAATGCAAGGCTCAGTAGCACAACAGGGGGAGTCTAGGCATATCTTAAAAACAACTGATTTAATGTTTGGCTATATATGAGGAGTCGGGTATTTGTAAATAGCCCTCTTAGAGAGGACTGGACAAAAATGCAATCAGTGCGCAGCACTATGCTTAGTGAAGCCACAGCAGCTTTTTCCCGTCTCTGTTGCTACATGGCACACATCCAGATAGCTGCTGTACTAACATTTGCTCCTGGGAGGAGATGAAGAAAAAAGGTCCATAAGGTTTTCATTGGCCTAGACAACTGAAACATCTGCTGGATTCATGAGCAGCTTGCTGGCTTAAGTCAGCAGGGACAACTGCTGCAGATCAGCTCTGCCATATCAATAGATATTTCATAGACCGTAGGGAAGAAAAAAGAAAGTCAGTAGACTAAGTGATTTTATTTCTAAGTACACCAAAGTCTTGTGTAGTTCTACATAAAGTGATGTCTAAATTGCACAAAATTAGGGCCGCATCTACAACTCATCAGTGTGCAAGACTCATTAGGGAACAGATACGTGAAAGGGTAGCAGGATGAAATCCCAATCTTCTAATGCCTGCTAATCGGAGCAAGTCACCTAGGTTCCCAGATGAAATCTGACAAAAATCAGTCACGTGAGAAAATATTCCATTTACCCAGGAGCTTGGACCAGAGGAAGCCTCCTCCATCTTTCTGAAACAGAAACTGTGTAGATGCTTGTTGGAAGGGAATCAGCCGTTCTGTGTCAGGACACACAACAGGGAAAAATACAAGTGTTGAAGAAGTAAGAGTACAGGACAGAGGAAAATACACATCCTCATTTGCTGTAAATAGACTTTCATCTCTTTGGTTCAACCCTGGCTTCTGGCACCTTAAAGTGTGGCCTTAGCATGGCACCTTAGGCCTTAGTCTGGCCTAAGTAATTTTGATATTTACAGTTTGGTGTCACAGGCTCAAAAGGGCTACTTGAACTGTATACAGCAATCATTCTGTGGTTGGAATTCCTGATGTATTTTATTGTGTAAACTGAAAGAGGGGATAAAATCAAATACTAAGTCAATTTTGAAACTGTTGTTTCATGTTGGAACTTTCATTTGCTTAAGCAACACTGTGTTTCAGAGATCGCCTCTGTACTACAAAGACCGTCAAACATCAAAGAAGGTAAATATTGACATTGCTGGGTGAAATTACCAGTAACGAAAACTTTGCGAATATACAGATGATCATGAGTGGAAAACCTTTTATTAATCATTCAAGCTTTTGCTCTGTGAGACTCTGACCTGCTTTCTTCAGGGGATGTTCCCAGTTGGCTGGGATGTGTCTGTGTATTGATCAACATAAAGTCATTAAGGGAGTGCCTGTTCAGATCAAAACTATCTGGAGGCACAGTATTTCCCACCTTTTAAAGTTAAAAGTACTGCTTTTAAATGTTTAAAGTACTGCTTTTTAACACACACACCCCCTTTTCAATAGTTTGTTCAGTAAATATTTTTGTTATCAAAGGGATTTCATTTGAAAGAGTGCTTAATCTGTCCATATTGTGTTACACTGACAGAACTCAAATATCTTACTTTTTGATATTGATCCCTATTTACCACTTGCCTATTTTAGTCGGGACAATTTACAAGTGCAGAATATTTCACTGAAAATCACTGGTGATCAGAACAGATACAGGTAACACCACATGTAGTGTCTCTGATCAGAATCTGTTATTTCTACTTTTTCTTCATTAACCTTTGAGCATTACAATTGTAGTGAAGCAATCTGAACAGATTAGTGAAAGTGTTGGAGTCCAGGTAGCAAGGATTTTTTTAACGTACCAGTGCAGTGACAGGTGTTTTTTGTTCAGATTTTTTTCCAAACCAGAGGCAGCAAGATCAGCGCTTAGATACGGTGTTCTACTCTAATTAAAATATACAGTCTAAAGTTGGAATAAGTTAAATTCATAGGAAAAAGGGGGGGTTGATTGATGTCTATGTCACTATCCTTCATTCCTCCTCCTGTTTGTGTATATGCGCGTAAACGTGTACAAGGTACGTGTTTACTTCTATACTTTAACAGCAATAAAAGCTAGTATGTGGGTCCATACTAAGGAAACCTAGAACAGTTTCATTTTCACTTTCTCTCAGCTGATTGGTACAGTGAAAGATTCCAGCTTCTGTTTAAGCACAGGTGGTTTAAAGTGGTGAGGGAGCTTTTGCCACGGGTATTTGTAAATAAGGCTAAGTATTTCAGCGATGGTGCAGTTTGGGGATTCCTGAATGCTCTTTGACATTACAGGCGTTCAGAGAACAGCACTACTTGGAAATGACTTGTATAACTGCCTCTCCTGCTGTCTTTTAATATCTCTTTTGGATGAAATTTCAGAAGGTTGTGAGATGAGGCTAAAAGGGGAAGGATTAATTGTGTTCTGCTCAGATGGAAAAAGCGACTGAATGGAGAACACAGATAAACAGACAGAAATAATATCTTTGCCAGATGGGTTACCTGCATGTTGGACTGCAAACTCTATTATCTATTTTAAGGATGGAGTGAGAAAGAAAACTGTATTTCTGGAAATATGCAGACACATTTTCTTTTATAATTTCTTAATAACTGGAAAGCCTGAGAGTGATTTTTTTCTAATAGTTTTGAAATGTTTTAGAGTTGAAAGAGATGAAATCATGAAAGGGTTGTGCCAAAAAGAGGTGGGGGGAACCAATCTGATTTAATAGCAATTTTTCTTAGTTGTGTAGTTCTATTTTCACTGGAATGTTTACTTTAGAAAAATGAAAACCAAAGTATTTTGACTTTTCTGGACAAAACTGGTCTTCTTTTAACACTTTGGGGAGAAAAAAAAAAAAGCATTACTTTTTCCAAATAATTCACTATTTTCCAGTATCTTCACCCAGTATTAATGTTATGTGTTTCCATGTATCCCCGGAGTACGTCAAGTCAAAATTTTAACAGGGTAGTGCTGTAGGAAAGGCTGTGATGAGGCTACTGAAGTACCTGTGAGATCAACACAGGTTCTGCAAGCAGATCAGTTGCGTGTCTGATTTGAATGAAGAGGTAACACATTTGGCCTGCAGACAGACAGCTTGGCCAATGCTAAGCTCTACCAACTTGTAAGGAAACATAAGTAATATGAGTTTAACATGTAGAATATAGCAACAGTTGCAAATGTCCAGTGCACAGTTTGACCAGGTAGTGATAGCTGTTAATACCTTATGTAAATTCTTAATTCACGTAAAAGATGAAACAAACAGGATTAAAGAGAAAACCTGTGGATCTGATTTAGGAAGTCTATGAAAGGATTAATTTACTGCTTTGGTACATTAGCTGTTGTTTGTTATGTGCTGCATATTGGAGCTCTCTGTATGAATATTTGTAGTTCTCAGTTCCAGAAGAGCAACTTATATATAATGATGTGGTAAACTAGCTGTCTTCCCATCCTATTAAAAAAAGAAAATGAACCCCAAACCAAACCAAAAACCTCCCCAAAGAAACAAAAATACCTCACCCTCAAACCTTGCATTATCCTAGATGGGCTGAATCTTCACACTAGTCCTGAAGAGTCCAAGTACCCATGCAACATTTTTCAGAACACATGCACCAGGCTGATACCTCAGTCTAGGATTGGGTGAGTGATTTTGTCGTGTAAACATCTCTGAATAAGATTACAATTTTCTTATTTCTTAGCTGTTTGTCTTTCAACAGTTCTTGTTGCAAGAAGAGAGATAAACATCAGTTTGTCTTGGTTATCAACCTTTCAAATGGCATCCCAGGATGATAAAGTGCTTTTGTGACCTTTTAAAAAGTACCTTCCTGGACATTCCTGAGGTCATGTGTCTGTGTCATCTTTTTAGGTATAACTTCCTTGAGAAGCTTTAGGTTCCTCCATTTATAATTGTTGCAGAACTATGATAATTTCATGTTCTTCTCTACCCTGCTTATTTACCTATGAAACTGTGTCTGGATGGAGTGTGCTTGAAAGATCATTAGTGTATTGCCATAAAATTTGGGCATTGCTTCAGGTCACCTTTCATAGTATTTGCTTTCTATATACTGGAAAGATGTGTTTTAAGAGTATTAAAATATATACCTACAGACCCATATTGATCTCATTTTGAGTAATTCTTGGGTTCATGGGTTTTTTTTAAATAAAAATAACTTCTGTAAGTAATGTGCACTTTAAAGAATAGGCACATCACATTCAGATATGTAAGCTTTTAGATTCTCATCAGTATTTTCTGGATTTTTTGAGTGTAGAGAACTAAAACGAAAATCCCTCACACAAAATACTCATTCAGGTCTTGTGACTATTTCTCCAAAGTGGAACCATGCTGTGCCTTGCTGGAGTCCATCAGAACACTTGTGTTCTTTTTTGATTTCTTTTTGTTGTCGTGTTCGGTTGGGGTTTTTTGCACGTATTGAAGTGCAGTGGACTTTATGAAGGTAAGTGGCTGGGTCATTCCATCACAGTGCCAAACATCTGTGGCTTGCAATGTGTTATCACATGGAGACAGGATGGATAATGTGTGAAAATTTTGTGCTTTAGATTGCATTTCATTGCAGTTAGTTTTAGAACAGTTATAAGTGCTTGCTAATGGATCGTTTCTATTAATACATTGTATTCAAATTACACAGACAGTATATTTTAAATTATATTTTATCTTTGCCGAACATCTGCATGTTAGCTGTTTGATGTGATATACAAAGAACTCACAATGTAACTCAGATAACATGTGTAGCTACATGCTTTCCTTTTAAACTGACAGGATAGTTAAAAGTCTTTCCCAGATGTTTAGGCTCAAATAGTTTTCCTGTTTTCCTGTTGCCTATTAGAATGATCTTGGTGTCAAAACTTTTTTGGCACACATACTACAGAATTGCTGGCTCACTGATGAGATGCTGCGTGTGGACAACCCTGGTTCTGTTACAATCATCTTAGTAAAATCATCAATGTTACATTCTTCTCATTCTTTTGTAGCCATTTGAGTAAACTGTTCAGATTCATATGCATGTAACTAGATTCAGATCTTTTGCTTGGAATTGCTGATTATTCATTTTATCTGGTTCTTATTCTGTGGAGACTTTCCACTGTGATAGAGAGGACTTTCCAAAGCAGAGTATTTTATACTTTTAACTGATTATTTATTGTAGCTAAGAAATTAATCAGAAGACAGAAAGCAGTGTTCAGGCAGAGTACTATCTCTAGATTGTACGTTGCCATGTCGTAGTCAGTTTTTGAGGCCTCTATATCACAGTATTAAGATAGCAGTGTGGAGAACTGATTATATTAACCAGTCTTGATGCTGAACTAAAATATGAAACTAGGACATAGCAGTATAGGCTGACTGTTGGGGAAGACTTACATTGGGAGAGGTAGGAGCTTTCCTCTATTCTGTGCAAAAGTCCCTTTTTTGAGATGGGCTAATATTGCTTGAGTGTCATGTATGTGTCTGTTGGAAATATTTTGTAAGTTAAATTTCTTACCAATGTTAGTTTCATTACTCCCTGTAAAAACGTCATCATTAGCTTATGATCTTACTTTGTTTGTGTTGATGTGCTTTACATTCCCAAATATGAATTTCACTTTGTCCTTAAACCCCCTAAATATTCTTCAATTTCTGTAAAACTTGGAGCCCTATGTTCAGTTTTACTAGGTCATCTTTGTCCTTAACCTGTCTCTGAGCAGTAGCACACATTCACACAAAGACAAAGTCAAAGCCCTGAGCGATACTGCCCGCTTGTGCACCTCCAAGATCCTTGGATAGTGTGGTTGTTGGTCAGTCTTTAAAGGTCTCATAAGTCATGTGTTTACAGGTCTTTCAAAATGTCCTGTCAAGGACCTCATTTTAGTTGTTAGTTGGAGGAGAAGATTGAACAGAAAAAGAATAGTTGTTACAGAAAGTACTTTCAGTAGCACGAATGGCTAAGTATGTAACTGATGTGAATTTGATAGTCTGATACCAGCTTCAACCAATGGAGGTTCTAGACTGGCTTCTGTGGGAGGTGAGCTACCCTTTTTTGGTTGTGTTAACAGTAAGAAGTACCAGTTAGTTTGAAGTGGTTGGATCTGAGGTAGAAGAAAGCACACATGGTTCTAACTTTTATCAAGAGGTAGATGTGATAGGTTTGTTATGTGTTTGTGTATTTTTCTCCACCATAGCTTTATGTATTTCTTCCATTACCCTATTATCTGGCTCTGTGTATTTTTTTTTTAATGCATTTTCTCCTTGGAGCACTGATGTGAAGAAAATGTCATTACTCTCATTTTACATTTTAGGAATGGAAATGTGGTGACAGTGAGGCCCAGATCTCCAGGGAAAGAAAAGTGCCCAATTCCTTATTCTTCATGTTAGAATTATGTACTGTCCCGCTTTTAGAGAAAAAGGGCTTGGCCTTCATTGAGGTACAAAGAATTGAGCACAGCACTTCACAGTGAAAAGCGACACAAGGCTCTAAACCCTATTTGTGCCTATGAGAAACAGAAAATTCAGCAGTCTCTTACATGTTTGTGGGAAGATGAAGTTCACTCTAATTATTTTTGTGTTTCTAACTTACATTGGGAATTTCATGGTGGAGGGGAATGCTTTTCCCCCCTTTCAAATATAAATAAATAAATAAATATTAATCACTGGATACTCCTCTCCATTCGCAAGCAAATAGTACAGTGCTGATAGTCTGAAAAGAGTAAAAGAGTCATTTATTTGGGGCTTCTAGGAAATGGCACTGTTTGTGCACGTTTTTTATACTATTGTCTCTCTCACACTTTTCCTGTTCATCTTTATGGAATAATTGTACTTATGTGTAATTTTATCAAGTTTATGTCTGCGATCTCTTTCACCAAAACACAGTCTGAATCAATTAAATCTTGAGTTAGCTGCTGTTATAGAAACATACGCCTGAAACACAGAGCATGAAGGAAGGAACAAAGGCTTCCTCCATCTCTGTTCTTGACATCTAACATAAATTCTGAAGTCTGAAAGCAGCATCTGTACCAGCGTGCTCTGGTCCTATGGATTATTTTAGTAATTGCTTAAATATTTAAAAAAGCCCAGTGACCTTGAGTGAACAGTTTAAGGGTAACAGTTATTTTCTGAGTTACTCCTTCTAAAACTCTGTCATTCAGTAGTAAGTGTCTGCAGTGTTCTCATTAACTCCAGTTTTCTCTGTGTTTTTTTTTACTGGAGCATGTAATAGTTACCAGAGCACAGATTTTTTTTTTCTTTGTTTTGTTTCTTTTTTAAACAATGTTTCTTCAATGAGTGAACAATTTACAAGGCATTCTCACTTGGGAATGACTCATCTTTAAAAATATATGCTATCCAGATATGGGACTAAATTATTGCCAGTTAAGACACCAAGATAGGAAAAGCTGATCGACCCAGTCACAGACTCTCTGTGTATCAAATTATGCTCAGGAAAATTTCTCTTTCTTTAAAAATGCTTTGCGAATACAGTTACACATGCAGGCTACATTGTCATCTTGTCTTTGTATAAAGCAAAGCAGGTGGTTATGTAGCAAGAGTTAAACTCTCTTCTTCAATCTGTTATCAATATTTTACCACACTCTTAAGACTGATTCTAGAAATGAAATAAAATAATAAGGCCAACAGCTTATTTTGTAGTTTCCTCCTTCAAACCTTCCAGGATGCTAACCTTCTATGTGGTATCCGTGCTGAAAAACTAGAGAAGGATGTTCATTCCTATTGAGAAGTAAGAAGAAGCACTAGTTGCACAGTAATGCAGATTTCAGTTTATGCTTGCTGAAATGCAGTTCACAGTATCATTTTTCTTTAAATTACATAAAGACAAGCTAATAACACTTCATCTCCTTGGAGAGACATTTGCGTTATTTCATATATAAATGAGGGGAGAAAGCCAGGAAGCTTATTCAGCATATTTAGATGCTTCTTCATATTGGCTTTTTTCCTAATGTTTTAGTTCCTTTGCTAAGGAAGAAGGTCAGAATTAGTGCATTCCCCCTACAGATGCAAGCTATGTGAAGTAGCAAGTTGATTGGCTCCTCACCCAAATATTTACTATGTAGTGTTTTTCTTTTAAGGTGTGTTCCTACTGAAGTCAATATTAAAAAATCTCTCTGATTTGAAAAACAATTTTCTCAAGATTTTATTTTCTTGATTTCCTCTCATTTTTGTGATTTTAATGGGCTCTGGTTATGGCTGAAAGGTGTCAGATCAAAAGTCCATTGCTTTGTGGTTCTACACAAGACTGAAAAGAATTAATCTCTGCTATAGCCTTTCTGTGTGAGAATGAATAGAACTATGTACTCTGTTCTTACCCTTGTACATGCTGATAAACTTCATTTGCCTCATAAGGACACGGGGCAGCCAGGCTTGCAGGAGAAGGTAGAGCTGGTGTGCCGAAATTGCTCACTCCTTTCTGTCACCTCTTGTCCAGTCCCTCCTCTCTGTCCACACCCACTTCTTTTTATGGCTTTCTGATATACAGTGACTTGAGTAGGCAAGGCTTGCTACACTGATACTCTCTTAATTTATAACTCTCTCAATTTATAGCATAACTGTTTCTTACAAAACCAGACCTCTGCAGAAACAAACATAAAAAGAGAATTATGTTACGCAGTGCTTACAACCACGAATTCACATTTATAATTAGTCTGGTAAATTGATTAGAATATATAATTTAAGCTTCAAATGCAATTGTTCAACTCATTAAAGAGCTTTCATTTTAATTGCAAAACCACACAAAAAAAAACCCCCAAACACAAACAAATAAACATGAGAGGAACTCACAAGAATGTTTCCAAACTGGACTAAATAGTGATAATTATTCTGCATTGTCTTGTCACATACTGAGATAAAAATCGGTTTTTAAGTCTGTAAAAGCAGCTGAACCATAATTTCTGGGTGGGAAAAAAAAAGTGCCTTTCTTGACTGAAAACAGCTTGTGGCTAATGAGATATGAGCCTGTCAATTCTACTGGAAAGCAGCATTGGTCCTCCACAAAGCATCACAAAAATAACCTGTGATAGAATATGCTTAACTATAGCTCCATCTAGGCAAAACAGCTGAAATAATTTTACTGACAAACCTTCCTAAAATGAGCAGAGGCCAGGGTACAGCATGGTGACAGTGATATCTAGATGCTGCTTTCTCTTTGCAGTAGCTTCATTACATATTGTAATTTATCTTTGTGTAACCTTGTAGTGTTTTCCAATCAAATTTCTTGTTTCCTCTTCAGATACATGGGAATTGTAATGTGGGCCATCAGTAGGGTTTTTTTTTGTGTGGTTTGGTGTGGGTTTTTTGGGTTTGTTTGTTTTGTTGTTTCCCCCCCCCCTTCTTTGTTATAATACTCCAGATAGACAATTAAATTGTTTGATTTTCCTCAAGGTTTGATTATGGAACAGAATGTAATTGTTTATACTGTTGTGGATATAAATGTCACTGATTGACCAGACCTGGCGTTGGAGGGTGAAAGTGTCATTTTCAACCATTCCCTCTGAAGAAAGCAAGCAAGCTGAATGAGTAGCCCAGTCTGTAGAACAGTGATCATCTGAGTCATATTCATTATCTTGATCATACCTGTCAATCACTTCAGTTAATAGTAAAGTAGTAAGTAAATTGTAACAAATCTACCTAAAAAGCTGTATTGAGCAGAGTACGTGTTATTTACATGTCCGGCGTTTTCTAGATGTTTATAAAGTGTCCCTTTAAAACTTACTGAATAACATTGGGCATGGGTGGGGTGGGAATTTCTCTTTGATCTAAATCAAAACTCAGGAAGGATACAACTTTAGAACCCTTCCCCTGCCCCATTTTCCCTTCTTACCCACCTCCCACC
>NW_010232680.1:2557-50165 GCF_000690775.1 Eurypyga helias | reverse complement strand
ACTAACGGAGATGTTAAACAGTACAAGTCCCACAACCAACCCCTGAGGAACACCACTTGTTACTTGTTACTGGTCTCCACGTAATACTTCTGTCCGAACTGGAATGAAAGAAGGTAAATGCCTGTCTCCTCTTTCTTTTATTCTCTTGAAGAGTTTTTGCAGCAAAAAATTAGAGATATGAGTAGCAGCAGTCTAGGAATATTCAGAGGGTCTGGGCCAGAGTATTTATTAAACAAGGCTAGCAAACTTATACAAGGTACTGTTTTCCTGGTGTTCAAGTAAAAATATTTGTCTTCATTTTCTATTCAAAGATCCCTCCTTTTTCAACTGACTTTTCTCTTAGTCATATCTAATTATATATAGCTCCACTTGAAGTTAATGAGCTAATGTATATGGAGATCAACAAATCTAAGATTTATTTTACTCTCATGTCTCCTTGTGGTCCACACCCAGATGAGGTCTGCTTCATGCTTACTCAGATGCAGTCTGATGATAAACATTTTTTGAAGTTTGCTTTTTAAATCTGATATATCCTAGGATTCAGAAAATGGTCTATTGTAGAAACTAATTTTAATTTATCATCTTATGAAGCTCTAGAGAAAATGATAGTTCAGTGTCTGAGAAAAATAGCTTATAAATGTTTAAGTCAGCTTTAAGAATATGAATATAAAAGCATCCATATTTTTACTTGCTGTCCAAACAATTTGAAATAACTGGCTATTTCTGTCAAGGGGTTGTATTGTTTTGTTATTCCTTGTCTCTCTTAATTCCCGCTGGGAATTGGTGTTGATACCTATAGGGTGTTAGTTACAGCCCACAGGGCAAATCCACCCTGCAGGGGTGAAACAAGTGGCCACTCCTACCTGGGTGATATTCTGCAATAGTGACTATGGGCGGATGGAGTATGAGATGCCAGTTCCCAGCCAGCCAGCTTGGACTTGTACAAACCAGGCCAAAGAGAGTCTAAAGAGTGAGGACAAGGCTCCACCTTGGCTTCAAGTCACTATCCAATCCAGTTCCTCCCGAAAAGTTCCTCTGTTCTTGCTCCATCAAGGACTTGTGCTTGGGAGAAGATTCTGGATCCCAAATAGATGGAGATTCTGGGCTTTAATCTGGTTTAGGAGCTGTTTAGTATTTCCTGTTGCCTAGCCTAAAAATTTGCTGTTCTTTGCAGGCTGAATGCCCTAAACAGGTGTTTTGAATCTTTTACTTGAATTCCCCCAAGGCGTATTTTTACTTCTATAGACTCATGCAATGCATAATCCACCTTTACCTCTGAGTGTAGCAATAATTCCACTCATGGAAGTCAATTATAAAGAAACAAGGGAGGTATGCTAACATAGGAGTTCAAGATTATACAAATTAACTCATCTAATAATGATTCTAGAAAAAAGAGGGCAAAAAAAAGGAAAAGGGTTTACCTGAATTACTGCTTTTACTGTTTCCCAGTGAAATAAAACAGTCCGTGTAGATGTAAAATAAATAGACAAACCAAGAAATTCCCTGCACTGGAAGTAGGAAGAGGCTGGAAGAATGGGAGGGGGAAGTATTATGCTTCTACGTATCTTCTTTTCCCTTGATATCCACTTACGGGCATTGCTGGAGGCAGAATGTTGGCCTAGATGGAGCTTTCATGACAAATAGTATGGCCATTCTTGTGTTCTTGGGCAGTTGTAAGGTCCAGTAAAATGGAAATGCAATTAAGTCTTCAGCAGATAGTAGATTATCTACTGTAACTTTTTTCAAATAAAGAGATTCTTTACAAGCTTACAGACCACAGTGATGGCGTGCTTGGCCTTCAAAGAACAAGAAATATTTCAATTTTTAAAAAATAATGGAAGATCGAAATGGAATTAAAAAAGTAACTTACAAAAAACTGCAAAGAAACTCTAAAGTATGTATAAAATCAATTTGAAATCACTATTTTAAAATACGACATTTATCAATAATAATATAAAGCATTTGTATTGATATTATAACATTATTCATATATGTAAGTTATACTGTATGCTTTATAGAACTATGTTTGTGTGAGCTACCACAGTGTTTTCATCTACAGTTCCACAAAACCTGTTACTGAGTTTTCTATCTTGAATTTTTTTAGTCATAGCTCTATTACTCTATGTTTTTACTTAGGGAAGTCATATGTTTTACATTACTTGCCTTGTAAAAATAATAGTTGCTTCTATATTCCCATTAAGCTCTAAAACATTATCTAACTAATTTATTTACAGGGTTATTCCATTCTATGTCCCTATAAAGAAGCAGAGCTGTTTATCTACTACTCTTCTAAAAGGACTCTTTTTCCCATAGAAGGAAAACAAGAAGGCATTTCAAGCTGGATATTTAAGATAGTTCTCATTATCTCTGCTTGTCACAGTGAAAAACATTACTGTTAAAATTAAATAATGTCCTAAACTATAAATGATCCCTACCAAATACGAAGTAATGTTTTCATCTTTAAAACTAACAAATTATAACTGTGGAGACTGTTTTAAAATTATTCTGCCTACCCTGCAGCCATAATCCTTGCTAGTATAATTTGGCACAGGCTCACTGAGTTAAATGGAGCTATCTGCACATAAAAGAAAGTCACTTTTAGTTTGTCAAAAAGCTCTGATGGAATCCTGAAAGTTTGAATTGCCCTTTTAGCATCAAAAAATTAACAGCTGACTTCTGGAGAACAATCTGATCCCACCAATGGTTGTGATGCATGACGAGACATGGTGGGCTATTGCAACCTTCCATCAAGTTGGCAGTAATGAAAAATGGTTCAATCTAGGAAGTCCAGTCCAACAATTGTTTTTGAATATTACAGATATTGAGGTGTTGCTGCACATTGATGAAATCTATCAGTATGGACGGCAAGGGAGCATGGCTGGTTGAGTTAGGGTGCAGACAAGATGCATCTAGGAAGAATGTGAAAAAGACCCTGTTGGTCATATTTCTCTGACCTGTGAGATAAGTGGAGTGCCCAAGTGTGTTCTCAGTGGCAGCGTCTGGCATGTTTGGGAGGTGGTGTGTTATGCCAATGTCCTTGACTGTGGATATCAATGATAGCTCTAGCTAAGAAAATCTTCATGGTGGAGACTTGTCCAGAAAACCTACTTTGAATAAAATGATTATGAATTATCATGTGCTAGTAAAGACAATCAGCTAAGATCCTGAGGCTATCTCACATTTTATATACTTAGAGCCAAACTATCTTTCCCTGCAAAACAGGGTGGTTGCATCCAAATTCCTCTCTGGAATGGTCCATGACCTGTGTTAGGTGTCAAAGTCAAGGCTTTTTTGAAAGGGTGTTACTAGGCTCAGGGCCAGGCCAGAAATGTGACTGTTACTAATTGCCAAAACCTAAACAGTATAAGCAATCACACATCTGTGCTTAGGTCCACACACTGACCATCTCTATTTTACTAATGGAGAGGATTCTTGTGCAGCCAGTACAGAAAGAATACCCCTCTGAAAAGAAAATGTAAAGCTTTTACAGTGCTGCTACATTCTCACAGTCTTGGCTGATAGAAGTGCTGCCATCAAAGAGGGGATGCTGCACTGCATCCTTGCAACCTTGTTTGGTTGAAAAGTTGCAAGGATCCAGCTCATACTGATTAGCACTCAGCATCATGTGGACCCATGGCCAATGAAACTGACTCTCTCCACTCTGTCTCCAAGCCCTTTGCAGGGTCTATCTGTGCATCCAATATTTTCAGTATTACAATGTTCATAGACAACTGTCCTGGTTTTGGCTGGTATTGGGTTAATTTTCTTCCTAGTAGGTGATACAGTGCTGTGTTTCAGATTTGGGATGAAAATAATGTTGATAACACATTGATGTTTTAGATGTCAGAAAGTAGTGCTTCTACTAAGTCAAGGTCTTTTCAGCTTCCCGTGCTCTGCCAGCAAGAAGGCGCATAAGAAGCTGGGAGGGAGCACAGCCAGGACAGCTGACCCAACCTGGCCAAAGGGATATTCTGTACTATATGACATCATGGTCAGCGTATAAAGTAGTTGGAAAGTTGGCCAAAGGCCACTGCTGGAGAACTGGCTGAGCATCTGTCAGCAGGTGGATTGAACTGTGCATCATAGTATATTTGTATATTCTATTATTGTTGTTGTTATTGCTATTGTTATTTTTCCCTTCCTTTTCTGTCCTATTAAACTGTCTTTATCTCTACTCACTAATTTTACTTTTTTTTCCTGTTTCACTTCCCCATCCCACTGCAGGGACAGGGTTAACAAATGGCTGTGTGGCATTTAGCCTCATGCTGGGTTAAACCATAGAGGAACACATCACAGTGTTACATTGATTCCTGAAGAACTGAAAACCTCAGCACATTATTTGCTGGAAGATGCAGATTAATGAGGAGTATTCTGTTATAAGAATGTAGGTAGGAAAGGACATAGATTTCAGAGTTTAAAAGAAAAAAGTTGCATAACATATAAAAATTAATTATTTCTTCATCAACAAAACATTTTACAAGTATTTTGGCTAAAGGGTTCTGCGAGAACTGATTTATATTTATTCATGGGATGAGAAAGGATAACCTTTGATATTTTTAAGATTTTGCTGAACAAACTCTTTTTAAAACATTCTTTTCTGCCTTATGCAACTATTAAAGCAAAGAAGTAGCAGTTATCTCCTTGCAAAACGAGAGCTGGTTTCTCTACTACCACTGTATGGAGCTTTTAATAAGGCTCCTCCCGAATTTATGTATCAAATCTGAGTGAAATGAGCGTGGAATTTGATACATTTGTTAAAAAAAGACATCAGAAAAGTTATTCAGGAGGGTACTATGGAAAGTCAAGTCATTATTATTACTTTGTATTTAGCCACAGCAACATCTATTTGTCTTTTTCTTTCATCAGTCATATTTTGTCATAATTTAATTCTCACAGACAAGACTTCCCTTTAATGTTTTATAACCTTCCCACACATTTTTTCTGATGATGCCCCAAAGCCTAGTAGTGTTTTTAAGGCAAGAGACACAGGTTTGACTGCCTACATCTAAATCTATTACTTAATAGGTTACTGGTGTCTCTCTAAGACAGGGGCTGAAACTCACAACTCTCTTAGTGTTCAGCTACATTTCTATCTGAAAAAATATGTATATAAGGAATTGCTGGAATCACCATGATGATCAGTGAAATGGAATCTTCTTGTACCCAACACAGCTGTGTGCCACAGGCAAGTCACACAGAGACAGACAAAAGGTGATGGGCAGAAATTCCCACGTGGTGCTGCCAATAAAGTGCACAGTTGTTTGGTGCACAGTGGAAAGCGATTGAGGAGAGGTCACAGCCCAGCAAGAACCACCATCAGCTGATGCCTGCACGCCACAGGCAGAGCAATGCGAGCACAGATCCAGTTCGGTGCATGACATGCAACAGGTTGAGTGTGGCTGTGGTGCTGACTGCAGGTCACAGCAGTCAGGGTGGGCCGCCATACAGCCCCCAGTGTGGGGAACACCGAGGTCAGACTGTGTTAGCAAATGGACAGGAAGAGATTAATATTCTGCTTTTATTACTTTAACATGAAAGTACTTGTCTACCTGCAAAGGTGAAAGAATCTTGCTTTCTATCATGTATTGGTATTACAGGCTATTAGAGGTTTCTTTCAGGATTTATGAGTAGCAGATGTTATTAAATGGAAACACTACAAGAAAGGCCAGAGAATTCTTAAAATGCCCCTTTTCTCATTTCACTTTCATTTCAGAGACTGGTTCTTAAAAGCTAACCACAGCAAATGCAGAGGCTTTGCTGTTCTGGGACATGATGAGAAGAAAGTGATGTTGAAAGGAACAATTAAAGCATTCTGAAAGTAATTTACTTTCACAAAATTACTGGAGGATTTTCATTTTTGGCAGCTGATGCAAAGAAATCTATTACTTTTTATGTATTTTGTCTCAGGATTAACTCTTCTCTGATTTTTCACATACTCCTAAGACATCTTTAGATAGCATTAAAGGGGGGCAGGGGAGCAAGACTGCCTTCGATTGTGAAACAAATATTTCTCAGTATTCAGAGAAGAGATTGCCAGAGTCAGGATATTTTAAACTTTTATCATTCTGCTTATTAAAGACTGCAGACTGGCCAGATTATTAATTGCCAGGTGCTACTCATCTCTAGTCTTGGTTCTACTGTTATCAAATTGAGAGCAGGAGATACTTGTAGCTTACAAACCTAAAATAGCTCGAAAGTGTTGGTAAAGATATACTTGCTCTGAAGGTACATAAAGTGCACTTTGTCAATGTTACTCCACAGTGTTAACTGACATACTGCATGCAGTGCTTGACAGTCTTGTTAAAACATAGCTTAAAAGTAACTAAAAGACTGAGAATTTGGCTGCTTGGAATATAGTCCACTTCAGTTTTTATAGAATAGAAAAAGGAGGCTTCTAGAGGTACCAGATCAGAATTCTTCACAACAGAGGCAAAATTGATAAATTCATAGCTTTAATTTTCATTTAATATTCCTTTATCCTCCTTCCTGGTGACAGGTCTGGAATGCTGAGGGCTGGAAGAACAAATCAGTTTGGACCAGAGCTGTGGAAATAAAGATGTTCACAGGGTAATCTCTGACCTGCCAATCCAACAGGAGTGGGAAGCACTGTAAAAAAGCCTGAATTATTTTATATTGCATGGACAAAGAAATTGTTTGGTTTTCTGTACTGCTAGGGCGGGAATTGTTGCAAGGTGTTTCTTTAAAATCAGTTTGAGTTTTGCCACTGTCTTTAATGCAAATAAGTTTAAGCCCTATGGATATATTTAGATCCTTCACAGTAATGGCTAAATAGAGCTTTAGTACTGAAATTTTGAACTCCTGAATTCATGGACATGGGGGAAGAAAGTTCACTGATCATGGTGGGGTCATGGTTCCCCCTAGCTCATGCTTTTTGACTATCTCTTTCACTACCTTCTTCAGCAATATTTGTTAGTGAGAAGTTAGCCTGTGGCTTTAGAAGTTTAATTTTCCACTGAAATTTCCCTCAGTGGAAATTGATTTGTCTTCAAGAAAACAAAAATATCGTGTACATGGTCATAAAATACTGTATCATGACATCATTTACTGCTGGTTTCACTGGGTTTGGGAAGAAACCTCATTGGATGAATTCAGCTGCTGATTAAAATGTAATAGAATGAAAGGCAATTTAGCCTAAGAAAACTTTCAGTCTACCAGACATCTTGCTCCAGCACCTCACATAATAAAGGAAACAACCTTGGATTACCTCAGTCTGGATTGTTCACTGTATTGTATTATATTTTGTTACCAATCTTCACTTTCTCTTTGATACACCGTGGAATGTGACAAAACCTGGGAATGGATGAACAGGGATGTACATCATGGGGATATGATTTATTATTAAAAGAAACAGTAGACTGTCATGAGCAACAACCTTACTCAAAACCACATGTTACTGGTAAGTCAATTTATCCTATAATCAGTTGAGCTGTCTTGCAGTGAAGATGAAAGTCAGCACAAATTCCTGATTTTTTTTCATATTTTTGTTATGAGCTGCATTATTTCAGGTAACTTGTGTCAGATACTGCATTATGTAACTTGACATGATATAATATAGCATCCCCAAATATGGTGAAAGCTGAATGTTATTTCAGCTGTCAAGCATATTTTTGGATAGTAAATTTTATAGTCAGTGTTTGTGAAAGAACAGAGAACAGAAGACAACTACTTGTAGACTATGAAATGTTACCAATTTCAGAAAGAGCAGCTGTGGAAATTTCCATTGTACTGTGATCTGTAACACACATTTTGAAAGTACCTGTACTATCTACTGTTGCTAAAATACAATGAAATATATCACCTTCATGCTCAAAATATAACAAAGACAACACTATAATTCAATATAAGAAGACCCCTGTGTATTCAGCTAGGTAAAGTAATGACAGAAGGATGTGGCAAGAAACATTATCATCTGCAAGAACTGGAAGAGGGTGGGAGTCAAAGAGGACATGACTGTTTTGTGTGGTCAAGGAGGTTACCCTTAGGCTGGGTTCACAGGCTATCTAGTGGCTATCTGGATATGTTTCCTAAAGCAAGGATCTGTTACTCCTGAGGAAAGAGAGGGATGTCCCTTAATGCTCAGGTCATTTAAAACTAGATTGTAAACAATCTTAGACTAGCAGAAGAGAGCAATATGGGACCTAAAGCTCTGCTTTCCATCTATATTTACTCTATGCCTGCACATTTCAGGGGATTTGAAATAAGATAGCAGTCTCCCCCTTCTAAGGCACAGCAGGTTTATGCATGGCTTGTTTGCTATTGCTCTGACACTGAGGTGGTGTTTCAATAGAGGGGTGTGGACACAGTAACCAGAGGTGAGTTCAGGTTAAAACACCACATGAATACTGTTAATATTTTCACAGAGGGAAAAGGAATCAAGGATCAGCTTTTAAATATTAGCTATAGTTCAGAGCATGGGATGGGACTGGGGAATTTTGAGACTGATTACAAGTTATGGCCCTCTTCCTGTTTCCATTTAAGTCAAAGGCAAAACTTCCCTTGATCCCATGGGAACACATGCTATACTTTCCCACTTCATAACTCTAATATTTTAATGGATTTAAACATATTTTCTTAAAAAAAATCACACTCATGTTGACAGTTTAGACACCAAATTTCTTGAAGTTTGATGTAATTTGAAATAACCCAGATGTGAAACCTCTACAAACAAGATTTATAAAGGAAACAAAATTTTAACCTTAATGTTGACAACTCCTGCAATACCACTAGTATCATTAAAGGGAAGAAAAGTTATTTTTTGCAGCTCTGGGGACAAAACCATGCAGCTACTCCCATCAGAAAAATAACTCCCACTAGGACTTCAAAAGATACTGGTCACAACCTCACATACATGAGGAGTCGTTAGTGCTTTTTAGTAGTTCTCTTTCAGCTATTTTTATGCAAAGCTATGAGTTCAGAGTTCACACTGTGCATCACACAGAGTATATTGGGGAACTTTCAGAAGCATAGGTATAGCTGAAGAGTTATCTCATGTTATATTACATGACTCTAACTATGTAAGAAAAGCCAGACTTAGCAAGGTCTGAGCCCATTGTGTTTTCAAGCAGCTATCACCCACACCTCAGTTTTCTTTCAAATTTCATTTCATGAAAATCCTGGGCCAAAATAAATGTGTCTCTGGAGAAGGAAAGCTGAATACAGCTCTTCCTCTGACTGAAGAAGGCCACTGAATTAACAAAAGGCCAAGATCAGTCTTGGGATGAGAGTATCATCGTGTACTCCTATTTAATGGGCCAAGTTAAAGTCTTCATCGCTGGTTTTCATATGCTGCTTTCCTTTGGCCATTCAAAATATCCATGTTTGCAACCTAATTACTTTCATATATTTGACTTTTTTTGACAGTAAAATATCAACAAAATTCAGGAATGACATGTCCCTGTGCACTTTTTCCCAAGCAAATAAGAAGGACAGAGTCATCTTCATGTTAACAATATGGCTTTTTCTGTTCAAGGCTCTGTATGAAACCTTTGACAAGAGGCTGCTGAGAAGACACAAGCTGGTCCCAATAAAGCCTCAGCCCTGTTTCTCCAGAGATTCTGCGCTCATGAGGAGGTAAGGAGGAACCCCTTGTCCTTCTGTTCCCACCTCTCAGAAGTGGCTTTTCTTTCCTCATGTCTTTTCTTGATTTAGAATGGTCAAGGGAAAGAATAGCAATGACAAGCATTGATCTTGGGACAAGTATGTTTATTTGATTATTCTTTCATATTTCACTTTTCTTCCTGGGATGTTAATACCCCTCAGTTTTCCTCTGTGACATAACCCACTTGGGGAAGTGGAGAAGGAGGTGCTGATTTCTTCCATATATCCAGTGACATGACTTGTCAAAGCTGCATCAGGGAAGGTTTAGACTGGACATTAGGAAGCATTTTTTTACCTAGAGGGTGGTCAAACACTGGAACAGGTTTCCTAGAGAGGTGGTCGATGTCCCCAGCCTCTCAGTGCTTAAGAGGCCTTTGATCAATGCCCTTAACAACATGCTTTAACTTTTGGTCCACCCTGAAGTAGTCAGAGAGTTGGACTACATGATTGTTATAGGTCTCTTCCAACTGAAATATTCTATTCTATTCTATTCTATTCTATTCTATTCTATTCTATTCTATTCTATTCTATTCTATTCTATTCTATTCTATTCTATTCTATTTCTTCGTTAATGTTTATAGAAATCACTATCATACATAAAGAACAAAGAACCATAATCATAATGAGAAAGTGAAACTTTAAGGCACAGTTTGAAAATATGCCTTTGTTCATATGAGCATAGCTTGCCTGAAGAAATCAGGCTCTATCAATTAATCCTTCCTGTGAATATTATTTCAATAATCATATCATTTCAACATTATATGCACAAGCTAAACATGTAGGCAAGTAGCAGGAAATAATCTGTGGAAGCTTCTCTAAAAACTCTGTTCATAAAGAAAGAAAGTCTAATATTTTTAAAACTTTGCAGGAGTTAGATTATTAGCTCCCACAGCATTGTAATGACATTTGGACAACAAATTCCTTTAGATCTCTTACAAAATGGCAGATAGCCATAACAATAGAAGGGGAGGAAAAGACAATGATTAAAGATGAACAAATGTTTTGGAAGAAGTGAAATTTTGTTGAAGCAGATGTCTTCCAGAAATGTATCTGTTTCAACAACATTTTTGCAGATCCAAGGCTTTCTGAGTATTCTAACCAGAAAAACAGGAGAAAGATCAAGATTAATCCTCACATTTCATTGGTTCAGATGTTGGGATGTCAGAGTCATAGGTTCAAATTCTTAGCCCAACTCAGACAGTAAAATATCTATCCCAGATCATAAGAGAGAGAGAAAAATATGAACACACATAGTGAAGTCAAATGAACTCGCTCATATAAAACCATTTCTGGTTTTATAACTCAAACCTTAATATTTCTTCATCATCCTATTTTGTAAAGTGTTCAATAGGTTTGGGATTTGATCCAAAATAGAATAAAAATTCCAAACCTTGAAACTTTTCGGCAAAACAGTGTTTCTCCTGCAGACAGTTTTGCATGCAGTGTCTGCTGGTTTTATGACTATGATGTTATTCAAGTCACACCTTCTTCATCCCATGTAAAATTTTATTGTTTTGATTTTACTAGACAAGCATGCTTCCAACCTAGAAGAAGAATAGAAATGTTTAACAGTCATCTCTGCAACTTTTAAGTAATTCCTACAGGGATATGTTAGACAGTACTCCATATATTTAAAGGTACACAAAGTTGCAGAGCCTTAAATGGCCATTGTTTCCCATCATTATCTTGTCTCATGAAAGCACGTGTTCTTCACACACACTGCCTCTGAAGTGCTGAACTGATTTTAGCTGGCTGCCTTGGCACCGTTCGCTTCCAGAGATTCATTCATTGTCCCGGCAGTCAGAGTCGTACACTTCGCTGTGGCAGGTCTAAGTGGCAGTTAACTGGGTAACTCTTCCTACCCCAGACCTGATGTAGAGCAAGGTGTTAAAGCAGAAGTTTTTACAATACATTCTGTTTGCATTTCCCAACTATCCTTCAGGTTTTTTGCATTAAACACTTCACTCATGAGTGAAGATAATGGTGTCTTGTGTTTTCAAAGTGGGTAGTTCTGCCAAGTGTGTCTCAGTCTGTTCCAAGCTTAAAGGACTGTTTTAAGTCTCTATCTTTCTGGTAGAACCAGAAGTTGATTCAGATACTGCAGAAGTAAATATGCCTGAACATATACACTCCTGAGTCATGCTGCACTTTTCAACGGCTCTTCTCTATTTTCTTGCTTTCTTGTCTTCAAGCTTTTCTAAACTTTTGGAAACAACTGTAATGAAAAACATCACATTTTAGGCACATTGACATTGTGTAATCAATCATGTTGCAAAGACCCTGAAATGCAGAGATAATGTCTGTTCTAAAAACAGAAGCAGTATTGATGCCTCAGCCTGTCAATAATCATAACTCAGAGATCATTAACTTTGGCTGTAGTGCTCTGAAGATAAAAGTGCTCCAGCCTTCTGCACAGGCTGGATGTAGTGAATGGGCTAATTGCTAGCTCATGGATTTTGCCTCCATTGCACCACCATGCAACCACTATCTTCTTCCCTTCTCCCTCACACCTCCAGTGTATCTGCTCTTAATAAATACTGAATATGAATATATACGCATCCTTCATCACTTCATAAGATGCATTCTTGCCTGGTTTATTTACTATGATGTTTTGAAAGGCAAATAATTACCAACCAAACAACTGTACTAGCAATAACTCCATTTTCAAGCGATATTGCAAACTAAGTAGATTCCAAAAATACTGAGAAAAGTAAATGTACTGATTTTCAACAGCAAAGGATAGCAATTCTTATCAACTAATAAATTTAAATGGAGTACAGTAATATAACAGTGTCCGACAGCAAAAAAGTATAAAAAAGAATGTGTGACAAATAATCAGCTATGAAGGAAAAAACCACTTTTGCCTGATAAACTGATTTTCAGATATTAAAAGACCACAGTTACATGAATCTAGTGTGTTAGAATTAAACTTTAATAAAGCATTTGATATTCTATGTCAGAAAATCTAGCTTGACATATTTACCTAAGCCAACCTGAATTATTAAAGATATGAATGTAGATTTAGAACTGGCTAAAGGAGCAAATAAAATATTATAATAAAGAAGAAATATCACAATGGAAGAGACAGTGAATGAGATTGGCAATTGGGCTTACTAACTGTCTCCATCTGGAAGTTGTATTATAAAGAGCATGGATAAAATTCCAAGACGGCACTGAATTGGAAAAGATTTTAGTACTAGCTGGAAAGTGAAGGGCAAGAGGAAGCAAATTTTTTGTTTGAATAAATGTAAATTTCTAGGGAAAAAAAAAATGCAATACAGGTGAAGGAAGAAATCTAGGAAAATTATTGCAGGATATAAACAATTTTGAAAGCACAATAAACAAAATCCTACAAAGTACTATGCAGTACTTCTGAATAAGTGAAACAAGCATTCTTCGGCATGTACCTGTGAAGAGGTACCAAAGATAAGATGAGTCTTCTGTAGGCAGCTGGGCTGCAGTAAGTCTTCTGGAACTTTATGGCAACTAGAGGTTGCTGCAAGTAGAAAAATGGACATGACCCACATATAAGTCAAAATAATAGACTTAAATGTATTTCATAGAATCATAGAATGGTTTGGGTTGGAAGGGACCTTAAAGACCATCTAGTTCCAACCCCCCTGCCATGGGCAGGGACACCTTCCACTAGATCAGGTTGCTCAAAGCCTCATCCAGCCTGGCCTTGAACACTTCTAGGGATGGGGCATCCACAGCTTCTCTGGGCAACCTGTTCCAGTGCCTCACCACCATTATACTATGTTCAGTATTTGTACTGAAGAACCAGCAAGTAGGGATGAGGCATGATAACAGTCCGCATATACCTGACAGGTAAGGACATGAACAGTGAAAAAAGAACTGTTCAGGGAGTCTGACAATAAAACTAAGAATGAAGGATTAGGCTGAGTATCTCAAAGCCTTCACACAGGGAGGCATATTAGTCTGCAGAGGAGTCAAAGATATATTAAATTGAAGGTTTTAAAATTACTGAATAGAACAACAAGACCAAAACTTCAGAGAAGACATGCTCTAAGGCTTCTGTATACATAATTAGTTGATAAACCACATTTACATATTTTTGTGTCTGTCAAAAGCTGTTTTGACTTCAGTACAAACCTGAGAACTTCACTGAGTTTTCTCGCTTACGGCTGTTTCTTCCCTCCCTTATCACCAAATCTCTATCCATGAGAAAAGGACATTAGTATTTTTAGTCCAGAAAGTAATGTTGTTGTCCTGTGGTCTAAAGTCTTGAAAAACTACAGCTTGCACAGCAGAATGTCTGGACAAAGTCCTTCCTACAAACTGCTCCATGCACTCAAGGTCACCCTGACTCAAACACGAACAACTACAGCCTTGAGGATTCTCCTATTTCCCAGATTGTTCGGAATGCTGGGGGTTTTCATTATTTTCACAGCAGGATTTATTTTTTTTAATGGCACCTTCTGTTGACCATTTTAATCATCTGTATTTAGTATCACATTTAATTTATGATTTTATATCACTTAGTAACATTGCTGATGATTGCTCTGTCTTAAACAACAAAAACAGCCACTATATTGTCATTAGAAGTTTTGTCTACAAAAACTTACAAATGATATTTTAGCATCTTGTACAAAAACATTCATTGTTTATTTTTTAATATTCAATATATTAAGTTTGCTAAAACATTTATTTTAAATGAATATATTTTTCGCACTTCTTACTTAAAGTTTGTCAATTTCTGACTTATTATAGCCAAGTATAATCAATCACCCAAAACCACACATGTTCACAAATGACTGTGGTTTGCAATGAGATCTTGGAAATCTTTATATTTTCTAAAATAATATTTATTTTTAATATCCTGAACAACACTTATTTCAAGTGGCAGAAATAAAATGCCTGGGATATTTATAGTAGAAAGAGTTTAATAACAGGCAAAGGTGGTTGGAAGAGCTGAATGAAAATAGTAGAGTGGAATTGTGCTGAGAGCTGCAATAATGTCTGCAGTAATGTGATGTTTCAGACTTTTCTTTCTGTAGAGATATCTTGTAAAGTCTACAGAGTCTCTGGGCTAGACAGCTTTCCTTTCAGATGATGCCAGGCCTGGTCTTGGCATACTGATGTCCACCTGTGCAGATGCACACATACACACAAAAATGGAGCCACAGTCAGGGTTAAGATAAAATCAAAAATCATTTAAAGTGCCTGATGGACCAGTGGAGAAAGAACTAAAACTTACTTAGCTTCATTTGTCTCACCAATGAAAAAAACAAAACAAAACAAAACAAAAAACAACAACAAAAAAACCCAAACACAAAACAAAAAAAACACCACACTCATCCAAGGACCTGTGCTGGTTTTGTTTGGTATGGAATTAATTTTTCTCACATTAGCTAGTATGAGGCTATGTTTTGGATTTGTGCTAAGAACAATATTGATAACATACTAATGTTTTTAGCTGCTGCTAAGCAATGTTTATATCAAGTCAAGGACTTCTTCAGTTTTCCATACTGCATTTGTGTTTCTACCTTCTCTACAAGAAAGGAGGGCACAGGGTCGGGACAGCTGACCCAAACTGACCAAGGGGATATTTCATGCCATAAAACATTTTGCTTAGTACATAAGTTGGGGGAAATGGGTCAGGGAGCTCTCTCACTCTGGGTCTAGCTCCTGGGGGTTAGGCTTTGCTAACTCTTGGGGCTCTCAGGGCTCTTGGGCTTGGGCTCACATTCTCTCTGGCCCTGGCTCATGCTGCTTGAGGACTGGATGAGTGTTGGTTGGCAGGGGGTAAGTGATTGTATCTTTTGTTTTCTTTTCCATTTTCATTACGTAGTAGTAGTATTCTTATTACATATTATTAGTAGTAATATTAGTATTCTTAGTGTTGTTAGTATTATTCGCGCTGTTAGTATTATTAGTAATTTTTTTTTAATTTATTTTCAATTATTAATCTGTTCTTATCTTAGCTCATGAACTTTTTTACTTTTTCCAATTCTCTTCCCCATCCTACTGGGGGAGGTGGAAGGTGAGAGAGCAGCTGTGTGGGGCTTAGTTGCTGGCTGGGGTTAAACCACAACAGGACCCAAAAAAGAAAAATTAATAAATTCAGCCTACAAAAGAGCAATGTTGCATTCTTTCATTTTTAGTCAACTATCTCATTTTGGGGAAGAAGGAAGGAAGGATACTCCAGACATGCTTCATCTGCTACTTATATTACTTTGCTTCCTGTTGAGCCTGAACAGGCACAGCCTGAGTTCTGGAGGGATCGCCAGTCCCAACTGAGTAGCTGCTGTTTTTCTAATGCACCTTCTGGAGATCCTTTCTACTACTCATGGGAAAAAACTCTAATCCACCTTGAATATGGCTTGTATTCTCTAAGTGACCTCTGGATATTTCAGCTATCTTTTTCTGAAACAAGAACTCAGCTTCTTGTTGATGTTCACGTTAAATGAGGAGCAGTTATTTTACCACCACATTCAGCCTCCTGTGCAGCAGTATTATACAGCCACCATGCAGATGGCTTCCCAAAATTCTGATAAAACATATGCAGATACAGTCAGCAACTCACTTTTCATACCTAATGCTAATAAAGATGCTACATATTGAAAATTTCAAGGCTCCAGTTTTCCCTTGTACAGATAAATCACTCTGATACACTTTACGTGTGTGAAATTACAATGGGAATAGTGTTTACTTGACAGCTGAATAAATCAAGAAGTATTTGACAAGTGCTAATATAACATGAGCCATGGGATATCCTGGCACAGAGAATTCATCATTCCTATTACTTATTGCACAGCCTACTGTCAGCAAAATGTATGCTTGCATAGGTAAATCTTTCCAGGAGTGAATAGTTGTAGTAGTGACATAATTATAAACAGAAGTGTGGGTATGCCTCAGATTGTGGGCAATAGAAAATGAGCTAAGATCTCTGCTCATAACAAGCCATGTGCACTGTTTTAAGGCTTTTAAAGTGCTGAAGACATTAAATGTCACCACCAGCAGGGTGTACATGTTAGCACGACAAAAAGCATACGTATGCCTGCAAACCTGTGAAGTCAACAGTGCTGTGAGTTTGGCAGGTACCTCTGTGCTGCTGACAAGGATCGCAGCCAATGTCTCTCACAGCAGTTCCCACTGAGCAGTAAAATCAGGAAGAGGAGTTGAGCTGAGCCCACCTAGCAGCGAACCCCGGGGAGGCTGAGGGGTTTGTTTATCATTTCAAGAGCCCAAGTATCCGATAGACTAGTGGTCTCTAAGCCACCTCTCAGTTATTCAGTGTAAGTTTGGCTACTCTTCAACAACACTGATAGGAAGAATTTATTCCTAGAAACATCCACTTTTGACCTTAGACAGAAATTAAGAGTTGGCGCCTCAGTTCTCCTCTTCAGGCAATCCTACAGAGTTATGCTTGCCTCTGAGTCACAGGCCTCAATGAAGCCATCTTTCACAGATGTATCTTCTGACCCTGTGCCTAAAGTGTTTTTCATAGCAAAAGGATGCTTGGGTCAAGTAAAGTAATAAAAGGAGCAAAAAAGTGATTATATAACAGTACCAAAAGAACTACTAGTAGAAAACAACACCTTAACTTTTCCGAAATAAATGTTCATTTTTGTATCCTTGGTTTGTTGAAAACAGTATAGTGGAACAGTAAAATTCTAGCTAAATCAGCAACATCAACTTTTCCTGCAAGTAGAAGAAAAAACAACTGAGTGGTATTGGGGTTTTTGTTTGTTTGTTTGTTTGTTTTGTTTGTGAGAAGAAAAACAACTGGAAGCCCAGGGTCTGTGGCTTTCATGTAGAACCACTTGTTCATGTTTCCACAAAAGTGATAAAAATACATGTTCTTTTTCTTTCTTATAGGGAGTACGTCTTGCAGTTGTCAATTTCAGGTTATGCCTATATGGCCCTGCCTTAAAAAAATTGAGCTTCAGCTTGGGGATAAGACACTCCACCTTTCTTTTCAAACCTTTAATTTTATTGCACAGTAAGCCTGCTAGGATGCCATATGACAGCCTAAGGTTAACAATCTATTTACTTACCCTTTGTGTTTCTAGAGGAGATTGAAGACAAGTTTTTTCTGATTGCCTTTTGAAAGTAGAAGTGAAGAAGTATATATATAAAAGAGTAATTCCTAAAGAAAAACTTTCTTGTACATGGATTAATAGTGTGAAATTACAATATGTACAGAAACTTTTACTCCCTGCTCACCCTGAGTGATTTCAGTTTACTGGGTTTTTATAAGGAGAAAAAGAGTTATTTGCAAGCACATTAGAACACAGGGTTTGAGAAATTGGAAATCAGTAGCTTTTTGACTATTTGCCTTTCACATGAACAAAATCCAATCATTATTCGAGTTACAGTCTTTACATTCCTGCAGTAGCTGTGGACTTGGAGGACTCAGGTCTGAAATGTTGCTCCTATATTCCCATAGGGTATGAATTGAAGCATGAGATTCATGTTGAAAGAGAACTTAGGGGTTTTTTTTTGTTGTGGGTTTTTGGGGTTCCCCCCCCCCCCCCCACTGCAGACAGAGGACAGTTTAAAGCACTTTTTGACTCCAGGGCAAGCTTTGAGTTGTGCACATATAGCAGAGCATTTATCTCGTATCACATGGGAAATAAATTAGAACAAGTTTGTCTTAAAGTACCCTCTATTTATTGTTTATACCTAAATATTTTTAAAATTAGTATTTAACATTTTGTTACTACGAACATATACTCCACAATGATCAAGTAACTGACAGCACAGGCACCAAGCTTCTGTAGCAATAAATGCATGACTTCAAACCCAACCTACGAGGCCCACAGTTAGGGAGGAAACACTTTTCTCATCCGGAGAAGTCTGAATTTTCATAAATGCTTTTTGTTCTTCATTAGGAAGAACTCAAGAAACTTGCAATAGCTTTGGGAAGCAACCCAAAAAGCCGCTGATCCGAGTGTTCTTGGCATTTGACTGTGCACAAGTGGTGGCTTCAGACACAGGATCTGAAAAATGACAGCTCACTATGGATCCATCCTGCTCTCAGGCAACCTCACAGGCTGCCCCACAGGGAAAACTCCAACTTTGTCTTTATTTTCTGGCAGAGCTGAAGTACTTCTTCCCAGAAAGTTCACTGGTATCTACACGTCAACATCTTGAAGAAAAAAGGGCTTGATTCAAAATTCAGCTCTACTCCCACTCCATCTTTGGAAAGTAAGCAATATCAAGCATTATAATTACAGCACTGCTCAGAACACTAGTTTAGGAAAGGTGGGAAATGATCAGCAAGACAGCTCAGATGCAGCCCAGGCCTCCATGGGACTCAGTGCATGCATGAGAAAGAGGGAGTGCATGGATTTGTGTACATCTTTGGGCCCTTCAAAGCAAAAATAAAGCCCAGCTGCCTATCCTGGGTTATATCCATGGCTGCCAACATTTCAAAAATGTTTTGCAAGGTTGTTTTCTCAGTTATCCCACACTGAGAGAAAAAGAGAAATTTCTCAATCTGGATGACTTACTTCATTATATAGGACAACTAACTAACAGACAAATAAAGTACATGTGTGTGGTGTATATGTGCTAAGCCTGTGTGAGTATGTGCACAAGACAATCAAAATGAATACTTGGCCCCTTTGGGTTAGCAGGTGGAGCAGCCAGTTCCTCAGAGCTTGGCAGCAGGTAGAGTTCATCTGCATTTCATCTGTGCTCAGAGAGACTGCACAGAGAAAGAAAAAATGATTGCTTTTTGGTTTTGTTTTATTTGCCTTGTAAGAACTACTGTAGGGACAACAATTTATGCAAAAAAAAAGATCTGAATTTTTCTAGGTGGCTGAAGTTTCAAGTAGGTGCTTCTGCTCGCAAAAAGATTTTGAGTTCTGTATTTTTTTCAGTATATCTTCATGTATACTTTCTGCATTACGTGGATGATAAAAGAGGTTACTACAGTATCCCAAGCTCACCAGTCATATGTAAAACATGATCATAATGTTAAGCTCATCTTATGCTCAACATTTTCATCTATTTAATATGTTTTCTCATCCCTTTAAGGCAATTTAAATGATATAAGCATACTTTTTCAAATTTCATATATGAATAAAATACACTGTATAAGATTAGGCAAAGGGACTGTTCTTCTTACCTTCCCCCTTGTTGCTGAAATTCTATCCTGTGTTCCATAGTGTTCATAATCTTTTCTTTTCCAGCTCATATTAACATAGTTGTACTTTAAAAATAGTATAACACAATGACAACATTCCTGGAAAAGTTTTCATGCTTGGTGAACTTCTGGTTTCCTACAATATAGATTGTTGTACTCAGAGAAGGAATTTATATTGCTGCAGTTCCATTGCTCTTTCTGGTGAGATTTTATTTTCTGCAGAACTGTGTGTCCTGTACTCTAATCTTATTTATATGAAAAGAAATCATGTCATTTCCTGATGAAATCAGGGACACAAATCCTTGCTTCTAGAAGTAATGTCAATGCAATTGAGGGAATTGTCTATTCTGATCCAGGGTTTTGACGACCGTGAAGAAAGCTGCAATTTGAATGTTTTGTACTGATCATGTCCAAGGTCATCTGAAAATTGTTGAAGAAAATTCTCTAACATCTGAAAGATCAGAGATTATCAGCCAAATGCACCACAACTCCCTGACTTGCATGCTACAGACAGGTGAGCAAATGGAGAGTGATGTCATATTTTACCAGGAAGCCCAACCTGGTACAGGTTGCCTCTCTTCAGTGTTAACCTGAGCTGATTCACCTTACAGAACCCAATTCAAGCTTAACCTAAAGCAAAATAATTTGCTTTCAGTCGATCTAATAAAATATTTTCATTTTCAACCAAAAGTAATATATTTTTGTCTCCCCCCCCTTTTTTTTTTATGCAAAGCCAAGTGTTCTGTGGACAGATAACCATTTCATTAACTCTTAGTAGATGAAACTATATATTTTCCAATAAGCTCTAGTCTGAATATTTGTGTGAACATGAAGTAAGTAACTTGTTCAAGATGGGATTTTTTTCTTTCCACTTCATCAACAACCACATACTTTCTTTTTTAAGCACTTGCCATCTGCTCTTAATTAACAAAAGCAAACAGTGATTGATAGATTGATACTGTGTCTGGTAATAGTCACAAGCTGTCAGCTTACAGGTGTGGTGAAAACTAAGAAAGGAGAAAACAGATTCCCCAACTGGGAGAAAGTTCTTTATGACCTAGTTTATATGACTTTAGACCTTCACTGGACTTGTAGGTTTCTTTGAATTTTTAAAGCTCAAAACAGGATTCTATTTCTCCCCTTACATAAGTAAAGAAATTGCTTGGGAAAAAAAAAAAAAAGTAAAATCCCTAAACTAAGATTAACACTATTAAAAATGAATGCTGATTAAATACAGACAGCTATGGAAAACAGTATGGGTGAAACACAGACCAATGACCTACAATCAGGGAATTTTACTGAAAAACGTAGATAGAATAGCAAAGCACTGTAAGTTTGAACATTTTTTCAAGGATGTGAAAAGACGTTAACTGGAATGTGCCTGTCAGTGCAGAAACATACAACTAGCATTAAAAATTTTAGTTCTGCAGTTTAGAAAGAAAAAAAGGAAACTTCATTGGCTTATCAGCATAGAAACTCAAAATGCTATTTAAAAAAAACTTTTGCAAGTTATGCATGAGAGGTAATTACCATAGCACTGTAATTACAGGGCATGTCATAGCACTGTACAATTATTAAAAAAAAAAAAAGCTTGTATTTACTGTGCATCTTTTAAGGGAACAGTACAGAAAAAGTATGAGTGTTTTCAGCAACAGAGCAGTTATGGGTTTAGAACCGGACTCTTGCTCTTCATGTCACTTGTCACACATCTAATCGGTCATTCTCCACAGGTAGGTCTTAAATTTGTTTCTTGGCTGCTAATAAAATATTTACTAAAAAGGTAAAGAATTCCAGTATTTGCAATGAAGACATAAGGAATTTGAAGATAATCTAAATTACATAAGCTTTTTTTTATAAATGGACAAAAAATAAAGCCTTTCATGATAAACTTCAAGGCTGTGAAATATGTTTTTTGCTTTGCACTTGTAGGAAGAAAACGCCTTTCAGACACTTTTGCAAACAGTGACTTCATATGTAAACAAGAATTAAAAAAAATTTATCTTTCCAGAAAAAAGTTGAATCTAAAAAACTACCCCTGTTGAAACTTTTAAACTGATACACACTTCAATGTGTTTTCGATTCAACAGCATAGTTTTTTAATGAAAAAAAAAATTCCTAAGGATTTTGTAACCAACTCATCATTTTAAAAATCTTCCCATCAACAATTAAGCTAAAATAAAGAGGCACAGCCCCCTCTGTCCAGTGGTTTGGTTCTTTTGTTTATTGGAACCAGACATGGTATTTTACTGTAAAATGTTTCTGCTTTGCTGAACACTCTTTGTCATGGCATGCGAGCAGAGGGAAAAGGGTTTTTTTGAAAGAGGCAAGATAAGAAATCCTATTATGCAAATTATATATAAATTTACCTTTGAGTGATTTGACTACCTTCATGATATTCATCTGCAAGGATTAAATTCTGGTTTGTTCCATTGCTATAAAGTTAGTCTAAATACAGTCTAAATAATGTCAAAGGAAACATGTAAGAGTGACTGAGAAGTTCTAATGAAAGTGTTTTGTACTAACAAAAACAATTACATTAAAAAATCTGCTTCCTTAAGCCATAGTTATTCAATAAATTATTTAAGTTGGGTTTAGGTGTTAAAATCTTAAAAGTATTTTTTAAATTATTTTTTTTAAATGTTGCCTTTTCAGAAGAATTCTGAAAATCATCCAATTGACATCACCTTTAAGATTTTTAGAATTTCCATGAATCCTACCCCAGGTCTTCAGAACTTCCGTGTACATGTGTAACTTCAGAGGTCAAGGGACAAAGTAGGTCTGAACATCTGTCTGCTTTTCCTGTTGGCATCCTCCCTCAATCAGTTTTTATTTTCTTTTATATTTGATCACAGTGATTATGATAAAATTATTGCTGCTGCATGTTAGGCAAGTAAAAAACAGCCTTGAAGTCAGCGGGACTAGATATGTTAGTAAAATTCACCATGTATACAGTTTGTAAAAAATCAGTGTCCCAGAGAGTAATGTAAAAAGCAGAAGCAAAAATATCTGAACATATGCAATAGCTGTAGGTGGTGAAATACCGTGCTCCTGAATTATGTGAACATGTCTTGAAAAGTCTGGGGAGTAGTGACAATGATTCAAGACATCTGTTACTGCTGCTCACCTCCTATTAATGCCACTGTTTTGTAGCCCTCATCAAAATTCGGATATATTTTCTCCTGGCAGGCCAACCCCATTTCCTTGCCATCTGTGCCAATGTCCTCACCACTGTGCTGGGAATGGCTGTCCCCTTTGTGGCAAGCATGCCCTCCATTTTGCGTGGGGAGTTGATTGCAAAAATTCAAGGGAATAACATCAAACCTATGGCGGGAGTTTGTTGAGGCCTGGACAATTGTGACTCATTGATGATATACATTATTCCCACCGGCCCCTGCCTAACGTGACTTCTGACTCTCCTTTACTTTTCGAGGATGGAGGCCTGTGAGGGTTTATGACTAAATAACTGCTGAAACTACAAGGGAGGTAGTTTTACCTGAATACAAATGTCTTTTTTCCACCTCTGTCAAAAATATGAGGTACTGGTAACAGCAGTATTCCTGCATTTTGGGGAAATCAGGATCACTGTGACAATTCCCATTATAAATCTCATGGATGTTTCCCCTCCAGAATCCAACACCAGAAGAAAACAAAGAGAACATATACTCTGACTAATCTAATTCTTCTATTTCTCACACTTCTCCATGGCATAGCAGTAGCAGTTACAGCAGCAAAAAAGCTGTTATATACATATATTCTATATAGCTGTTATGTGCATATATACATATATATATGTTCTATGAACCCCTTGACATAATGAAACCAAATCATCATGATAAAATGACAAGGCAAACAGATAGGTTAAAATAATATATTCTTTAACAAGCTTGAGTTCATTCAAAACACTATTATATTCACTACAGTGAACAAAAGTGTCCCTGTGGATATTTATATTGATGTATATCAACAATAGCATATTCCCTAAATTGGCCAATTACGAAGAAGAGCAATGCATTTTCATTTAAATCTCTAGACTCTTTAATACAATTCGTGTGTTGCCTGTGAAGCATCATTACAACTTGCCAGCTGAGAGTAAATCCCTCTCTTTGAACACCTTGTTGTGATGAGAGCTGCCTGCCAAGAAAGCTCTCAACAGATGGATTGAAGCTCTGAAGAATGTCTTTCTTGACTTAGAGATGTCTTTGACACCACTTTCACAGTAAGACTTGTAAATCCTTCTGTAATTTTGGGGAGGGATAAGGGATGTGTCTGCAAATGCACCTGATCAAAATATAAGCCATTCCAGAGGTATTTCCTAATCTCTCCACACGTTTCTCAACAGATAAAGTGTATTTCACTAACGCCCACTTTCTGCCTTAAAGGGTCAGCCACATTGCCCTAAAGCATGCAGTGTAGAAAAGAAGTATCTGGATAAATAAGAGGATATATCAGGCATTGCACAGATACATGTGAAAGCAAATTAACAGCCAAGCTTTTGTAATGACTGGCTTTGTTTATCTATCATATAGCAGCAAATCTTAGCCCTTTCATGTCCTGTAGGCTCGCAAGGTTTTTTTAAATAGGTACTTAAACTGTAAGGTAGGACTTCATAGAGCCATAGTACAAAATTTATCATTAGGATTTTTTTTTTTTTTTAAACATTTGAGCACTTTAGCCAAATCTCTCCGCGGAAGATAAGATTGCAGGAGTACAACAATAATTGCTCATGTAACAGAAGTTTTTCCTGAACTCTTAAGTGACCCAAGTCTGGTTCTGGACAAACTTTAAATGGTTTATCTAAACAATGAGATCCTCCTCAGGCCTGCAGAATTCAGCTGGCAATCTTGAGAATCGTCTATCTCACAATATTTCTAGTACTTCCTGCTCCAGGACTGATACACTGCAGGAAGGGCCTTCTTTGTAACACAAACTATTTCTGTATCTGCGAATGGAAGGGCAATGCATATAAAATTAAAAAAAAAAAAACCACAAACAAACAAAAAAAACCCCTAATCCAAAGAAAATCCCAAAACCTTTGGAAGGATGTGATAATTCTTAAAATTACTTTTAAATGGATTATTTTTACTAAAAAGCTGGTGGGAAAACATGACAAAACATGCTTCCCTTAAAATACATTGTTTTCTTAAATTGCATCATTTTTCACAGTATTTGATAAAAAGGTTTCTGAAGTCTAGCATATGTCATTTTTTTCCAAACAGAATTAGAGAGATAACAAAAGTTTTACATTTGATGAAAAGTACATATTTTCACTAAACTTCCCCACCCCCCCTCCAAACCACTGGAAGAGTTTTGTTTAAATTCAGGTTTTGAATGTAGACAAAATTAGGAACAGAAAAGTCTGCAGGGAGAGAAGAACTCTTGTTTTCTAATCCATTCTGACCATGAAGCCTAATTTGTATTTTGCATATATTTTGCCAAGAAAGAATTAAAAAAATGTCAGAAATCTGGTGATAGAGTGGATCTAAACAAGCCATTGTGCAAGCTAATTAAAAACACTAGCTTTTGACTGTGAAAGGAGTTGAAATAACTTTGTGAATCTCCACCTGACATGCCACATTATAAGCATTCCTAATAGTATAATGGAGAGGGATGTGAAAGGTGAAATGATACAGTTTGCAGAGTTTTAGCCCCCCCCCCCTTTTTTTTTTACTTATAATTATTCTTTGTTGAATTTAGATTAATCAAATAAAGCAATTAAGAAACTGGTGCACTGGAATTTCTCTTGTTCCCTCTAGTACACTTCAGAAACTTACATTACTTAAATTTCCTTGTATTGTCATTTTTGTGAAATTAGAATGGGTTTGTAATTCCTACATCTGGCGGAGGGAGATGTCACCACATTAAACACCACAGAGGTGAACAGAGACAAAGTTCAATTCTACAGACTGGGCATATGTTATGAAAATTTTACTTCATTCAGCTATGTTTTTGATGTGCCAACATTTTAAAGACATCAGAAAAAAAGTTAGTTCAATGTTTCTTTAAATTACTACTTCTTTGTTCAGGTGATAGATTCTAAGACAATGGGGAGGAAATTTTCAGTAGCATCAGACAACTGAGTGTTTGTGGCCTACAATGACCATAAGAGTGTGAAATTTTTGCTGGTGTAGAAGTAAATCAAATTCTTGTATCTGACAACAAAATTCCAGTTTATAAGGGGAAAAAGGGAAAATATTATATGTGAACATGTTGAAAATAATTTTATGCAACTTGCTGATGTATAAGAAATACCTCAGCACCAAAGGAAATACCTTTTTTTCTGGCATTTCTGAGTGGCTTTTTAATTTTTTTGCTCATTTTTTCTTGTAAAATTAAAATATTTTGATACATAGAAACACTGAAACTACATACAATAATTAAGGCCACAAAGATGTAAAGACTTGGGTGAAGAAGCAATTTGGCACACAGTAAGTTATCCCATTGATTCAATGTGACTATGTAAAAATGCATAAACTCAGTCATGCACCTAAACCTTTCCAGATTGGTGTCTGAAAGACAGTGCTTTAACACAAAAGAAGGAATCTTCCTGTACAAAAAAATATAAACATTAACTTAATGTAAGTATCATATGTCTGGCACAAATACAACAAAAGATTGCCAAGAGATTTTATTTTCTCGTGTTCCAGAATGTTCAGCCCATATGGATAAGGTAGATTTCTGACAAACTCAAAAATGAACTCTATTCATTTGGGGTCTGTCAACTACCAAAAACTATATTCCATGGTGTCTTGTACAGGTTATTCACAAGTGAAATGCAAAAAGAATCCCAGTTGCTCACGCAGGAAAAGAGTTTGTGTTTGTAAGGTTCATCTGGAGGCTGGTGACCCAGAAATGTGCTTAAAACTCTGAAGGGAGCAAGATGGCTTTTCTTTGGAGTTTTCTAATATTTGCTCAGTTGTCAACTAACCTGATATTATTCAATCTTCCTACCAATAGCAATTCCTATAGATAAGGCTGTATACAGGGGGAAAAAGAGTAAAAGCAGAGGGGGGTGAGGCACTGGAACAGGTTGTCCAGAGATGTTGTGGATGCCCCATCCCTGGAAGTGTTCAAGGCCAGGCTGGATGAGGCTTTGAGCAACTTGGTCTAGTGGAAGGTGTCCCTGCCCATGGCAGGGGGGCTGGAACTAAATGGTCTTTAAGGCCCCTTCCAACCCAAACCATTCTATGATTCTATAATTCGATGAGAGCCATGTAGATTAAGATTAAGATTTAAGATTATGGTATTAGTTGTTGAAAAATAAAGGCTATTCTAGTTTTGAGCAAATATTCAAATCTAAAAACTGGTTAACCCATTCCTAATTCAGGTGAAAAATATTGATAGTTCTTCCACACACTTTAAAAACCAACAAAGTGAATAAAAGTAATTACAATAAAAGCAATACTAAATGTTCAATACCAAAAAAAAAAATTCTGAACCAAAGTAGTTCTGTAACTAGTATTTTTGTCTTGATGTATCTAGCTTATAACTTAGTTAAGATTGTCAATTCTTGCTTAGCGACCATAAATTATACACTTACATTAATTTTGAAAGTTTTATATTTATCGTTCATTAGGAATAAAATGAGATTTCCTTTCTATCAGAAATTATGCATTAGAAGCCATATATTAATTTACATCTAACAGAAGTTATTACCGTCTTCAAATATTTGTCTGTTCCTGAATGGTTTTGTTTATGAATCAATTAAAAATGTTAAATAAAGAGCTCCTTAAAATTCTCATCTAAATAAAATGTTTCAATGTTTTGAACACTATTGCAAAGACAGCTTTGTCTACATATGCTTCTTGTTGTAGTGAGGTATGCAGTCAATACCTAGGTAATGTTACACGTCAGCAATGTTAACTGTTGCACAACACTAATTTATACTTTAACATAAAATCTATTAAATTGAACTATGTAAAAAACCCACTACATTTTGTAAATAGGAAAATATTTCAATTTGTCTCTTGTAATGTCAAATTTCTAGTTCAGTAACACTTCTCTTTCTATCTTGTTTTCCATTCTGCATGGTAGTTCAACTCACTTAAAAATAATCTCATGAAACATAAGAGGGCAAATATAAATCACAGAGTTCTCCTAAATTAATTAGCCTTACCTCAGGATTTAGTTCACCATCACTAACAGACACTAACATTCTTCTGGCCAAAAGTGTCTCTAGAGCAGTACAGGCACTTAAGGTCAAAATCGAATGAGATCTTGAGATCTGAGAACACTTAGTACATTATAGAAACAATGCACAATGTACAAAAGTTAGATCAGAGTCCTTCCATGCTACTTTTGAAGAAGTGGTATTTTCAAGAACATGGCATCTATATGCAGGTATGCTATAAGGTCAACAGGAAGACCTGAGGCTTCTACTGTAGGAACCCAGAGTCGCTAAAGGGTGATGAATTTGTAATGGGCGCAGCCCGAAGTCAGGTACAATTAACTGGACCTGCCATTATAATTAAAGTACTCTTTTTATCACAAAGCTGCAACATCGACAGACAGTAAACATGGGTTGTTGCCTTTCAAAGACCCCTAGTATATCTGTCCTGGTTTCAGCTAAGATACAGTTAATTTTCTTCCTAGTAGCTTGTATAGTGCTGTGTTTTGGATTTGGGATGAGAATAATGTTGATAACACACTGATGTTTTGCTGGTTGCTAAGCAGTGCTAAGCCAAGGACTTTCCAGCTTCTCACACTGCCTTGCCAACAAGGAGGTTGGGGTGCACAAGAAGCTGGAAGAGGACACAGCCAGGACAGCTGACACAAACTGGCCAAAGGGATATTCTATACCGTAGGACGACATGCTGAGCATATAAATATGGGGCAGTTGGCCGAGCGTAGCAGTTGCTGCCTGGAAACTGTGTTGGCATCTCTCAGTGAGTAGTGAGCAACTGTATTTTGCATCAATTGTTTTGTGTATTTTTACTCTTATCCATATTAATATTAATTTAATATTATTCACATTCATATTCACATTCACATTCATATCCATTTTATTGTTGTTATTATTTTCTCTTACTTTTCTTTCCTATTAAACTGTCCTCATCTCAACCCATGAGTTTTAACTTTTTTCTGATTCTCTCCTCCATTCCTCTAGAGATGAGTGAGTGAATGGCTGTGTGGTGTTTTGCTACCTGCCAGCTTAGACCACAACAATCCTTTTTGGCATCCAATGTCAGGTCCAAGTGTTGAGATATTGACAGATCTGACCAGACCATGTTAAAGCAAATCAGTTATAAGCATTCATTATCTTTTTCTAATAGTTGCTGGTCACAATGTTGATTGATTTGCCCTCAGAGTTGTTGTGTTTGTTGTCAGAGATGAGTTGTGTTAACACCTTACTTGCTGTATACGTTCCCTGTTTATCACCTCTAGAAACTGGGTCAATGTTATGATTTTGCTGTACTGTGCAACACTGGCTTATGGTATGATTAAGTTACTGGTGTGAGACTAAGGTGTTTGTATTCAACATTATTGCCATCTCCATACTTCAGGAACCATCTCTCAGAAACTATTAATAATTACATTCTTTACTTTTTCTCCTTGGAGAGTCAGTCTATGCAGGAGACAAGGGGAGACACTTTCAGCTGCTCCTTCATCTTTCCTTTCTCCTTCACCTTCCTTTTGCCCTCCACCTAGTTAAAATAACTCATTGTATGGCACAACACAGCAGAAGTTTTTGAGAAAGGGAAGAAAATAGTCCAAAGCCTTCTGGAAGCAGGTTTTGCCATAAACCAAAGTAAGGTCAAGTGACTTGCACAGGAGATCCAGTTTTTAGGAATAAAATGGCAAGAGGGATGTCCTCAGATCCCAGTGGACGTGATTAACAAAATAATATCTATGTCTCCACCAACTGGCAAAAAAATAAACACAAGCTTTCTTAGGTATTGTGGGGTTTTGGAGAATGCATATTCCAAATCACAGTTAGATTGTAAGCCCCCTCTATCACAATTTCAAATGGGGTCCTAAACAATGACAAGCCTTTATACAAATTAAACAGGAGACAGTGCCTACAGTAGCCCTTGGGCCATTCTGGGTAGGACAAGATGTAAAAAATGGTCTACACTGCAGCCAGGGAGAATGGCCCTACATAGAGCCTCTGGCAGAAAGCACCAGGAAAGACTCGATGTCAACCCCTACAGTTTTGGAGTCAGGGATCCAGAGGACCAGACCCCCACTATATTACAACTGAAAAAGAGATATTGGCAGCATATGAAAGGGTTTGAGGTGCTTCAGAAGTGATTAGTACTGAACCACAGCTCCAATTGTCACCCCTACTTCTGGGCATGGTCTCTGTGTTCAAAGGGAGGGTCCCCTCTACACATCATGCAACTGATCTTATGTACTAATCACACAACAAGCTTGAGTAGGAAACCCCAGTTGCCCAAGAATCTTGGAAGTGATCATGGACAGGCCAGAAGGCAAAGATTTCAGAATATTGCCAGAGGAGAAGGTGACACATGCTGAAGAGACCCCACTGTATAATAAACTACCAGAAAATGAGAAGCAATACGCCCTGTTCAGCGATGGGCTCTGTCATACTGTAGGAAAGGTTTGGAGGTGTAAGGTTGTTGTATGGAGTCCTATAGAACAAACCTCAGAAACTGCTGAAGGACAAGGTGAATTGAGTCCCAGCATCCAGCTGGTTTTAAACATTGCTCACTGAGAAAAGTGGACAGTGCTCCATCTCTGTAACAACTCATGGATGGTGGGAAACACCCCGGGGGGGTGGTTACAGCAATGGAAGCAGAGCAACTGGCAGTGCACAGGTAAACCCATCTGGGATGCCTCAATGTGGCAAGATATTGCTGCCCACATAGAAAACTTGGATGAAAAAGTACGTCATGTAGATGCTCACGTACCCAAGAGTCAGGCCACTGAAGAACATTGAAAGAATCAGGAAGTGGATCAGGCTGCTAAGACTGATGTCAATCAGGTGGATCTGGACTGGCAACATAAAGGTGAATTGTTTATAGCTCGGTGGGACCATGACACCTCAGGCCATTGAAGAGAGGCAGAGAGGCAACATATAGATGGGTTTGTGATCAAGAGATGGACCTGACCAAGGACTTCATTGCACAGGTTATCCATGAATGTGAAACATGCTGCAATTAAACAAGCCAAGAGGGTAAGGCCTCTTTGGTATGGGGAGCGATGGCTGAAATATAAATATGGGAAGGCCTGGCAGATTGTATCACATTCCCACAAACCCACCAAGGCAAGTACCATGTGCTTGGTACAATGGTGGAAGCAACCACCAGTTCGTTGGAAACATATCCTGTGCCCCATGCCACTGCCCAAAATACTATTCTGGGCCTTGAAAAGCAAGTCCTCTAGTGACATGGCACCCCAGAAAGAACTGAGTTAGACAACAGGACTCATTTCTGAAACAATCTCATAGACACTTGGGCCAAACAGCATGGCATTGAGCGTATCACGTCATGCACCAGCCTTCAGGAAAATCAAACACCACAATGGACTACATGGAGAGCAATGGGTGGTGGGACTTTCAAACATTGGGATACACATTTAGCGAAAGCCACCTGGTTAAACACACTAGAGGACCTGCCAGTCAAGCTGGCCCTGCTCAGTCAAAACTTTTACCTCCTTTAGAAGGGGATAAAGTCCATGTAGTGCTCATAAAAACTGTGCTGGAGAAGGCTGTATGGGTTACTCCTGCCTCATCCAAAACCAAACATATTTATGGGCTTGCTTTTGCTCAAGGACCTGGGTGCACTTGGTAGCTAATGTGGGAGGATGAGGAATTGTAATGTGTACCTCAAGGAGATTTGATTTTGGGTGAGAATAGATTTGAATTGTATGATATTAATTACTATATAATACTGCATATCACCACTATTATGATTGCTATATGCTGTATCAGTGATATTACATTAAGAATCACCTAGATTAATGAAGAATGAATTTTGATGAAACCAAGCAAAGTGCAGTGATGATAGAACTGAACAAACACAGTGGTGATGGCACCAGAACTAGCTGCAGCATGCAACAATCCAACATCATGCACCATTTCTCCTGCCCTGAAAGACTGCTATGAGAGGAGCACAAAGTCATGGACAGATATGAACTCAAAGAAGTGCAAGAAGCTGGGAGGGAACACAGCCAAGACAGATGACCCAAACTGGCCAAAGGGATATTCCATACCATATGACGACATGGTGAACTGAGAGGAGTTGCTCGGGGAGTGGTCGTTGCTGCTTGAGGGCTGGCTGGGCATCAGTCAGGAGGTGGTGAGCAATTGCATTGTGCATCACCTGTATTGTATATTACTACTTTTTCCCCTTCCTTTTCTGTCCTACTAAACTGCCTTCATCTCACCTCTTGAGGTTTACCTATTTTCCAGTTCTCTCCCACTGGGAGTGAATGAGCAAACGGCTGTGTTGGGGGTAGGGGGAGGGGAGTGAGCGAACATCTATGTGGTGTTTAGCTACCTGCCCGGTTAAACCACAACAACAAAGTCAGAGAGTGCTGTGAAGCTAATAGTGTTTTTTTATCCCAAAGGATAAGAACAAGAAATACATGCAGGAAAAAATGGATAACCTTCCACTTCTGGTCACAAATCAGTGTTTTCTGTGTGGATGTGGCTGATTCAAAACTCTAAAAATTTAAAATTTTAAGACTATTTTCTCTAGTGTATCTTCTCTGTAGTGGATAGTGCTAATTAATGAAGATAGAATTTCAATACTTTCTGAAACTTTTTCCTGCTTACGTTTTTCTTTAATCAGGCAACAAATCTATAAATAAAACTATGTTTGCTTATTATGTCTTTACTTATAGCTTATTCAGATAACAAAGACAGAAAATTTATCTTTAAATAACAGCCACAAATATTCACATGATAGTTATCCTATCTGAAACTTTTGTCATGCCCCTTATCATAGAAATATATAGACCTGATTGACATGTAGGCCTAATGCCTACATGTTAATCCTACAGACTTCATGTCAGAATCAGTTTGATTTCTTGGGATTTATTAATGTTTTGAATTTTGAGTTTAAATATCCTCCTAGATTATGTCTGTTGTGTTCTGCATTCCAGAAGGCTGGACCTCTGAGGGGAAAAATCAAGTACTACAGGACATTTGGAAATTTTTAACAATTGTCAAATGAGAAAAGTGAGGCAGATTATATTTCCACTTTATTTAGCTATTAATGAATTTTCAGTACAATAACTTGTATTACAGCTAATGGCAGTAACATTTTCTTTCCTTGTTATGACAAACATCAGGGAGAAAATGTCTGTGTGTTTAAATTACTTGTTTAATTGTCCACTTCCGTCTGTTCACTACATATAAACACTAGCAACAGTTTTCAAATTCATTAAACATGCACGTATGTTTTAAAATTTCAAAACAGTTTCTAAACTATTTTGTTGTTAACTATTCACATGAATATTTTAAAAAGTCAGGAGAAATACTTGTTGTCCCTAATCACAGGCAATCACAATTTGTAATCCTCTAAAATATTTATTCTAAATTCATCTTGAAAGCAGTTATATTTCTTGCCTCCATTTTTCCTGTGGGAGAGTGGTGACAAGACCTCATTGCCCTGATGTTTAAGAATTTTTTTCGCATTTCCATCCCAAGTTTATCCATGTATTAATTTTCACTTGTTCCAGTATTGTCCTTTAGTTTAAGTAGCATATTGGATTTGTGGATGTAAATTATATTCCCTCTCAACCTATCACTTCAGATCAAAATTTTCTCCTTGCATGATACTTTATTCTTCATCACACCAGCACTGTCAGTTTAGTAACAAGAGCAATTCTCACCAGGAAACTTCTATCCACTGTTTTCAGGTCAATAACTGAAACATTTAACATGACTAGTGCCAAACTAGTTCTTCAAGGGCTCAACCCTTCTAGCATGATATTTTGAAGTCTGCTCATTGGTAAGTCAGAACACAATGTACTGATTTCATACTATTTCTCATTTTCCTTGGCTAATTTCATGATTTTAGGTTACATTTTAAAGTCCATTTTCAGCTGGTATACATGAAAAATGACTGACCAACTTGAAAGACATTTCTATTACAGATGATAAATCACATTCTCTTCAAATCACATTTCCAGAAACAAATAGGAAGAATATACCAAGAAAAAAAGACTATTTAAGGGTTATATTCAGCTATGACCAGAAGCAGAAGTGCTAGAAATCTTAAAAGTAACCATCCTCCTACAAGACTTCCAGCCCAACTGTGTAGGCTCCAGAGGATCAGATAAACATCTGAACTTTCAGACACTTGTCCACAGCTTACCCAAATTCCAAGTCTTTTGGGGTCACCCATCATTATGAATTTCCTTATTTTTATGTTTTCAAGACCCTTTTAACCCCAGATTTTCAGAGTTTCATAGAATTTAATTGCTCAACTCCCTGAAAATCCAGGGGTTGTGTGATTAAATTCCACTTAACTCTGAGAAGTTATAGTTCACTATTACTTAATGTATAACCCTGTCTAGAAAATGTCATTAACATACACAACTCATACCATTGTGGAAACTCTAGTATCCCCTTAAGGTGAAACTGCTCCAGTCTCGCTATGTGCACATTATGTGTTATTTTTCTCCTTCTTTATGAGTATTTATTAAAAAAAACCAAAAAACAACCAATCAAACAAACAAAAAAAAAAACCACCCCCACACCACACACACAAAAAACCAAACAAAATCAACTTCAATCTGTTAAAACTCACCATTAGGAATTACAAAATCTGTCAAATATCAAAATTTTTCAAATTATATTATTTTCCTTAATATAATGAGTTCTTTAAATACACAATAAAAATAACCTACAATTATACATATTTTTATGTGTTGGATTGTTTTACTGTCCTTAGAGAATAACAACTGTGGTTCTACTATTTATGTCATACTTAAAGGTATTTTTCATGTTTTAAAGAAATTTTTTTCACAAATTTAAAGCCATCCATGTCTGTACATACTCATGGAATAGGTAAATGAGGCACACATTAAAAATATTTTTACATGACTGCCTGAAATTAGGCACATAGAATTCTAATAAAAGGTCTAACTTGCTTGATTTTCAGTAGTTTCTATCATATTGCTTAACCCTAAAGAACAAGTAAAACATATATCTTCACAACACAGACTATTGTTTGGTATTTAAACATTATGAATCTTTCGAACTTTGAGATGAGATGAGATGAGATGAGATGAGATGAGATGAGATGAGATGAGATGAGATGAGACAAGATGAGTTGATCATATTGTTGGCCTCATCCATGGACTATTCGGAAATGAGCAAGAGGAATTTTTGTGCTAGGATTAGTACCTTCCAAATCAATATGATTAATAAATGCAATGCCTCATAGTGTTGTGTGTTTGAGTGTGGATATAAGTTATTTCAGGCTTATGTCAGTGAAAGGGAAAGCTTAAAGCTTCATGTTTCTATAGAGATAACTTCAGAAGCTGAAAACACACTAAATATTAAGGAAATAAAACATGTCTGAAGCACTTTGTCAGCAATTTGGGACATTTTGCTTTTAAATGCAAAATTCAGTGTAAAAAAGAGATTAGTTAAAAAGAAAATCTCACATTCTAGCTCTATCCCCACAATAATTTCAGTATGACAGTGACAGTATTTTCCTTTTTCCTGATGAGAACAATGTGTTACTTTCACATCAAAGTTTAGTTGCTTTTTCTACTTACAGCAAATGACAAACTGTTAGTTTGACATGGAAGTGCAGCATTTATTTCAATTTGATGGCAAAACAACATTGGTCTGACATTGCAATGTGGTATTTGTCCTAATATGACTATTTTTCATTTTACAGTACATTTATTTGCCAAATCGTTATTCCTATTGGCAAATTAAAACCACAGAATAGCCCTTAGCCTTTCATTTTGTTTGAATTCCCCAAACTCCATTAAAAGCCAATATTGACATCCTTAACACATTACAACAAAACTTTGTGTCATGGCAACAAAAAACAGTACATTTGTTTTGTGTTTGAAATTTGCTATGGTCATTTCTACAATGTATCTAGTTAAGTTTTTGGCTCTCGCCTGTTAAATACCCTTTTTTGGTTTCAGTCATCTTGCTGGAGTTAACAACAATCTCTGTACTGAGGTTAGCAAGGCATAAAAATTAGATTGGTTCTAAATGGATGTTTAAATTGGATAATGTGCAAAATCTCTGTCTGTGTGAAACAGCAGAATGATAAATGACCATGCTTTAGAGTGGGCAGCCCTCCAGGTTATACACCTCCTCAAATCCCCCTGAAGACTGAGAGCACATCACAGACATTACTGTAGTTGTAGGTATCAATAGTCATCAATTTTTGACAAAAAAGGTTAATGAAATAGACATTCAGAAGGAAAGACACAACACCAAATACTTCTGGCATAATTAAAACATTAACCAGTCTGTTCAGAATTGAATATGAATGGAAGGAAAATAATTTTCTAAGACACTGGTATGGAGGGGAATTGAAATGATGTGATTGATTAATCATTTTTTAATATTGTTATAACTTTCACCAAAGCACAACATACATGAATTTGAATGTAATTAAGATTTTGATCCCCCAAGGCATTCTCTATTTCTGTTAAAGCGATAAAAATTTTCCACTGAAATAGATAGACACTTGCTCCATGCTGGGGGTGGTAGAAGGGCAGTATCATGAAGAAAATGAGCCTTGCTGTACTTGCACTACTTGTAGCAATTGTGTAACATACTGCAATTGTGGTTGTACTGAGTTCACTATCAATTCCAAAAAAATAAACAAAAAAATCTGGAAAGATAATGTTTAGCTGTGGTGTAGAAAACACAGGCTATCTCCCAATGCCTTTGCTCATGTTAAGTCATACGTAACCACTCCAAGAGGAACCCCCCTGATTTCAGTGGGATTGTTTCTACTGAGGAGCTGCTGGGGTTGAAATGCATAGGAATCTTCTCATAATGTGTGAATGGTCTATATCACAGACCTTCCATAATCTCTATATAAACACACCGTAAATAGTTTATACACACTAAGGTGAAACGACCATAGCAGGGTATGCAGGTCCAAATTGCAGTACTTGCTGTCCTGGTAAAGACTGGTGGGATTGTCCTGCAGCAAACACAGGGAGTTGAAAGAAAGTTCAACCATAGTTATAAACTAAAGTTCTACCATATGGTATGTTATCGTTTTCATATGCTGTGAAGTATGGACAGGCAGTAGAGTGAGTTCCAGAGCAAACCTGAGCCTTCTAAAACTAAGTGGAGCTCAAATCATGTCAATCATTAGAAGCTGAGCCAACTATTATAAATTTCATTTTACTGTGTTTTCAGGTATCTAGCCAGACAGGGATTGTAACAAACTGTGTGCAGAGAAGGTTCTTATCACATTATTGAGTCAAATAAAATTTTACAAGAAATCTAGTCCTATATACAAAATATCTCTACATTGGCAATACTCATGATACTCAAAACACTAACCTGTATTTGTCCAAATCAAGCTTAAGCTTTGTATGATGACCTATGTAATTCTACACAACTCCACTCCAAATGATGATTCTCATATGTATAACAGAATCGCAGAATGGCTGGTGTTGGAAGGGACTTCTGGAGGTCATCTGGTCCAACACCCCTGATCAAGCAGGGACACCTAGACACAGTTGCCCAGGATCATCTTCAGATGGTTTTTGACTCTCTCCAAGGAGGGAATTCACCTCCTCTCTGGGCAACCTGTGCCAATGCTCAGTCACCCTCACAGTAAAAAAGTTTTTCCGGATGTTCAGAGGGAACTTCCTGTGTTTCAGTTTGTGCCCATTGCCTTATGCCCTTTCACTGAGCACAACTTCAAAGATACTGTCTCCATCCTCTTTGCTGCCTCTCTTCGGGTACTTACACACATTGATGGACCCCCATGACCCTTGTCTTCCCCAGGCTGAACAGTTCCAAAACCTTTGCCTTTCCTCATAAGATAGATGCTCCTGTCCTTTTAATCATCTTCGTAGCACTTTGCTGGTCTCTCTCCAGTGGCTCCATGTCTCTCTTGTACTGAGGAGCCCAGAACTGTTCGCATTGCTCCTGATATGGCCTCAGCACTGCAGAAGGGAAGGATGACCTCCCTCACCCTGATGGCAACACTTTTCTTTATGCAGTCCAGGATGTCTTTACCCTTTGTTGCTCTAATCGCACATTGCTGGATCATATTCAACTTCGTGTCTACCAGGCCCCTCAGGTCCTTCTCTTCCAAGCTGCTTTCCAGCCAGTTGATCCCCAAAGATCTAGTTGCTAACATTTATTTTACTTTCCCACTTGAAGACTCTAAAAATGCAAACACGTTTGCCATTTGTCACATTAAAAATGTACTTTTTCCTTGAATTATTGGAAAATGAACTAGTGTATGAAATTCCAGTTTTACACATCAATAGTTTGGAGCTCTGTGGTCAGATGAAAACCACTGGAAGAAGATATCTAGTCACTTGCTCAAAGTACATCTACAGTACCTCTCAATGTACCTCCAGTACCTGAAGGGGGCCTACAGGGAAGCTGGGGGGGACTTTTTACAAGGGCCTGTAGTGACAGGACAAGGGGTAATGGGTTTAAATTGAAAGTGGGGAGGTTTAGATTAGGTATCAGGAAGAAATTCTTCCTGCAGGGGGTGGTGAGGCGCTGGAACAGGTTGCCCAGAGAAGCTGTGGATGCCCCATCCCTGGAAGTGTTCAAGGCCAGGCTGGATGAGGCTTTGAGCAACCTGGTCTAGTGGAAGGTGTCCCTGCCCATGGCAGGGGGGTTGGAACTAGATGGTCTTTAAGGTCCCTTCCAACCCAAACCATTCTGTGATTCTGATTCTACATTGATATCTCAAGCAGTTATTTTAGAAATCTACCTTAAAATCCCCAGGGCAGCCTAATATTGGTGGGCAGAAGCCATTTATGTTTATATATTTGGATGGAAAAGAAGCATATCTTTTCATAAATCTTCAAAGATTGTAGAGGGCAGCTATGAGGGACAGCCAGATTTAGCCAGGGATGATTCAGCCCTGTGGACGTGAAAGTAGTGAGGGCAAGGCATCCCGGCAGACCGCAGGGATATAGCTGGGAGTTAAAGAATACAGAAAATCTTATTACTCACAAGAGATCCTTTGTGCAGTTCAGCTTAGTCCACTTTGGGAAGGAGCTTGTTTAGGCTTGTCCACATGGAGACATTATTTTGCAACAGCTTTCGTTGGCAACAGTTCAGATCAATCCAGCAGCCTGTATTGATATGACGGACAATGCAAGCACTGTCAAAAGTGAGAGAAGAAGGGATCCTTATAGGGTCCTGTCTGAAATAGCAACAGTTTGTTGCTTTCTAAAGAGTTTTCTTTAACTCACTTCAGTGGCCATAAGCTTACCACAAAAGAAATTCCTTTTTGTTTCTCAGAAAGGTCAAAACAGCTGAGCAGATGACTGAGGATAAAGTAAGAACAGATCTGACTCTAGTGTCCTCACTCTGCTGAACGGAAAAAAGACTTAAGTTGCTTTTCAGACTAGCTCCTCTCTCTGATTCTAGTTGGGCTTAGAAGTTGAAGAGCCAGAAACAAATTGCTTAATCAAAGTCCCAGAAGATTAACTGTAGTTGCAAGATTACCAGTGTGATTTTTCAAAATGGAGCAGGCCAAACAAGCTTCCAGCAAGCATTCAAAAATTTGGAAGTTTATCTAAATGTTTTTCCACAACAGTTTAAAGTCCTCCCTATGTCAAATTCATGATGGAATTTTAAATTCTTACCATAAATAGAGCAGAATAGTTAACTAAAGAACAGATTATTTCTTTTCCCAGTGCTGATCTACCCAGCAATCAGTGCTAGCTAATTACAAATTGCTTGTGCTAATAATAAAATTTTTGTATTTCTACTAAAATCTCCATGGTTTAGCAGAAAAATTCCCTGTAAAACTGCTGATTTTAATACTGAAATTGTGTTAACTTGAAAATCGCCAGGTGAAAACAAAATGAAAATAAATTATCAAATAAAGACAAAACCGTAATAATTATTTTAGCTTACATTGATAAAAATGAAAATAGATCTTGGTCTTTGGTGCTCTACACAGAACTTTATTGCCACTCTGCCTTCTATGGTGCAGAACTCCGTGGATATGTAGAGACAGAAAGAGATTTTTCATACAATGGAGGCAGACATTCATTGGTATAAAATGTGATCTTATACGTAGTGGATCAGCACCAGTTCTAGGAGCTGGGATTTAGCTTCATTTTTAGCATTTTTCCCCCTCTTCCTGGACATTGATGTCTATGAAAACATTTTCCTAATGCAGATATTCTCACTAGGCCCTTGCTGCATGAATCAGTCTGGGTTTCCTTTGGGAGCTCATTACACAACCTTGCTCCTTTGTCCAAGTATACACCAGCTTTCACATCCAGTCCCTTGAATTTTTCAGTTGAATTCTACAAGCAGAGTGTAAATGTATTGTGTTGTTGCATATAAATTTTCAATCCCTGCTTTAATAGGGTTTTAGCCTGCCCCTCGTTTTGAAAACTTAAAGCCACCAAAACTCACTGCAGTACACGACGTGGAGTCAGTGGAGAGACCGCTGAGAAGAGAGACCATTCAGTTTTGCACAGACATGCACTGCTTCCATGTTCACTACCTGAGTGCAGTGATTTATGAGACCTTGTTTTCTTCCACACTCCCACCCCAGTCACAGGAGGAACTTTCAGTTGCAAAGCTCAGTTTCCTCTGACAATGCAGTATTATTCCTCTGACTGTAATTCATGTCTCCTACAGCAGAAATGCACTACCTTTTTTCAAATGCAAAAAATATACTAAAGCCAGCTATCAGCTACACAATAATAAACAGACCAAATCTTTCAAAATATGAAGAATTGGTTTTATCACAATAGAACAGACTTACTTCTGAGTCAAAATCAAAATTATTTTCATTAGGAACTTTCAAGCATCCCCAAATACAAAACCTATATGCTCAGAATTTTATCATAAACAAAACTTAACCCCACTAAATTCCATGGGCACAACTATTCACAAGACACTGAATACTGTAAAAAGTGTTAAAAAATCCTTACAGTAAACTAAAAAAAAAAAATTATATCTCTTCTTAAAATTATTACTTAACAGAAAATATTTTAACACTGAAATTAAGATAAGAAATTCCACACACAAAGACTGAGATTTTTTCAAACATAATATACCATCTTGTAGTTCCTAGTATTCTAAGTCTTCCTATATAGACAGTAAACGTCCATTTCCAGCAGAACTCCTTTAAACTTCCATTCAGAAAAAATAAACAATAAAAAGATGCAAAACAGAATCATGCAGAAAATTCTAAAAAGACAAGATTAACATAGAATATGTTACCAGTCATCTTTACACAAGCGGACAGACCTTTAGGAAGCTTGGGACATAACCACCTATAAGAATTAGGTATGATGGTAGATATTTAGAAAATATTAACAGCAAGTGAACCCAAGGAGCGTGAGTCCAGTAACAGTTGAAGTGCAGATAACTGATGACGTCATCTTTTATGGAGTTGAAAAATTTGTTTGGAAGATTGTATACTCAATCAAAAAGTTTGCTTTACAGCTTCTGAATGACTTCTGAGTTGGAGAAAGTTACATATCTTCTTAAGAAAACTGAAAGATTTGTGGGCTTGCCTTTGCTATATAGCTATGAAAAATAAGCTTTTAAAGAGAATTAAATAAATATATCATAGCATGAGACTTTTATTTCTCTAAGTAAAGTTGAAAACCAGAAACATATTCAAAAATGCAAATGCAGAAATTATGAAAAATATGAACCTGGAAAGAACATACCTATGTTAAATACCAGTTGAATTGAATGCAATGCATTTCAGAGAATGGTATCCATAGAAATATGGACTGGTTTGAGTTTTAAAAATTTCAGTTTCATGATTTTCAACAAGTGTTTGCATATGAGAGAGTCTTTTTTATTATCCAATAATATTGTAAATTATTTTTTAAAAGCAGAGACATTAAAAATTATCTTTTTCCACCCTGGTATTTGGGCAAACTCACAGATACATGTACCATTCTCAGTAGGTGTTTGCATGAGCTGTTCTTGCACACCTCCATAAAAGTCTCCAGAGTGTTTCATCCTAGATATCCACTCCCAGAACTGAATATCTATTTCTATCTGGCCAGTTTTTGTGACTAGTGAGAACAAATGGATCACTGTTCTTTTTACAACCTTTTGTCTACTGGAAGACTCTTATGTCACCTTCCCTCAATCTTCTGTTTTGTAGATTGAACTCAACTCTTTCAACCTTTTCTAGCAGTTTATAATTTCAAACCCACTTTTCATGCTTGTATCTCTCCTTTCAATTAATTCCTGTTGATCTGTGCATGGCATAAATTTGGGCACAGCCATCCAGGTGAAAACTTACATTTCCTGAAAATAAACTCTTACTAGTTACTTCCTGGATGACAGATACAGCCTTCATCCTGGAATAAGACTTGTTGGGTTCTTTTTGCAGCCTCATAAATTTACATTGTGTTAAGTTTGTCGTCCATTTTAATAGGTCTGTTTCTCCCATAAGAAATAACTTGTTATCTATCACTTGTTCTTCAGAAGCACTTCACACTTTTTTACTGCATTGTACTTTGTTGATTTCAGACTGTGTCTTCAACTCTTAACAATCATTTTGAATGGCCATAAGAAATTACATTACATTTAAGTCTTTTCATTACTTTGACTTAGTGTTATCCTTCCATAAAAAAGATTAATTGGTCAATGAAAAGACATTAGTGTCTTCTACAATAAATAGTGCCTTTTATTTCTACCCAGGGGAGTCTAAAAAAGCTATGTTCTGTCTCTTCTTCAAAGTAATAACTGATGACATCATTGAGGTAATAAAGTCACCAAATCCCAGCCACCTTACCTAAACAATTAGCTCAAATGACTTCAAAAAAGTTAATGGTCTGAGCAATTTGAATGGAATTCAGCCTGGATGGCAACTGGCCTTTTTTACAACCATTAGGTAGAAATATGTTTTTGTATGAAGATTGAACTTAATTTGTCAGTTCACTTATGACCAAAATACAGAACCTCAGGAAGCTCTGTTCTGTATGCTACCATCATGTGTCCTATTCTAAGAAAAGATCAAAAGGCTAAGAAATTAAAAATTTAAACACTGAACTGAGAAACAAGATATTTTCATTGATTTGTTTCAGGCTCTTTTCTTATGGTAACAGAATGAACATTGAAACAAGTTCTTGCACATAAACACTAAGTGATAACACTTTTTTTTTTTCTTAATTCTGAGGCAAAAACCCCCAAATCCACCAAAAACTCTAGAGGGGTTTTCATTTCTTGATGAAGAAGTGTTTTGAACTTGTCAACACTACATTCATGGGATAGTTATCCTATGGTACCCACTTTTGTAGCCGTCTCCTTTAAAGGGAGGGAATTTCACATGACTTGGAGAGACAAGGACATTGTCAAGTCATTACTGCTGAATGTTTTGTTTGTCTGATCTCTTGATCAAATTCACTTAATTGCATTACACAATCCCATTGTGCCTTACATGCTACACATCAGGAATGCAGCATAAAGGGTTTACTGGATTGATATACCTTATTTCTTTAAAATAAAATATTGTAGGAAATCTCATTTTTCGTTTGCACTAGTCTGAAAAGAACTCCGAGTAGGCATGGATGAGAGGATTTGTTGTTAAAAAAATGTTATGTATAGTAATTAAAATACCCCATTTGTTTCACTGAGAGTGACTGACAGGAGTACAGCATCACTTTGATTATCTACGAACCCACCATATCAGAACAATTTACTTAAGTAAAAAGATTTGGCAGCCTTGTATCCCCTGGAAACTGAAATGAGTAGATTTGGCTTACAGCTTTATTAAACAGTGAGAAATAGTTTAGAGATATTTTTCTTTTTGCCATCTCAATGGGATCTGCAGATATGACTAAGGGACCTGGGGAAATTCCTTATCTGATCATGGTATTAGTTATAGATAAATTTCAGGTTTGCTTTTAACATACAATAACATGAGACAAAGTCAATATTGTTATTCAGATATTCTTCAGTTCTCCAAATAGAACTGAAGTAAAACACTCTACTAGTTTATATTTTGGTAATCAGGATCAATTATTATGCTAGATGATGAATGAAGGAATCACAGTGTGTCTGCAATCTCATTTAGGGCAAGATAAAGCTGATGAGTAAAATACAAAAGAAGTGCTAAAAATATGAATATAGTACCAAATAATCAAATTAACCTACTATGTCAATTTTGTCCACTTTCTTTTGGCTATCAACTGCATGGTCATCATTAAGATGCATTGGCAGATGGATTTATCTTCAGAAACATTTGACCCAGAGTAAGAGTCCAAACAAGTTTTTATTTTGCTTCTGTTTGTCACTCGTAACAATAATTATTTACTGATTTCAAATCAGTGATATACATAGGCATTTCATCATTATATCAGATATATTTCCAACAGTGACCGTATCAGATGCTTCATATTAATATTCAAAAAAAACCATATGAGTAAACAAAAGATAGTGTAGCAGTAGAAACTGCCATAATCACTAAGCTCTGAGGGGAAAAATTGGGGTAACTGTGAGTGAAAAACAGGACATGAGCCAGCAGTATCTGCTAGCAGTCCAGAAAGCCAACCGTATCCTGGGCTGTATCAGAAGTGTGGCCAGCAGGTCGAGGGAGGGGATTCTGCCCCTGTACTCTGCTCTGGTGAGACCCCACCTGGAGTGCTGCGTCCAGCTGTGGAGCCCTCAACATCAGAAGGATATAGACTGGTTGGAGTGAGTCCAGAGGAGGCCACAGAGATGTTCAGAGGGCTGGAGAACCTGAGGGGGACTGACGGAGAGAGTTGGGCTTGTTCAGCCTGGAGAAGACCTTAGAGCAGCCTTCCAGTACCTGAAGGAGGGCCTAAAAGAAAGCTGGGAAGGGACTTTTTACAAGGACCTGTAGTGACAGGACAAGGGGTAATGGGTTTAAATTGAAAGTGGGGAGGTTTAGATTAGATATCAGGAAGAAGTTCTTCATGGAGAGGGTGGTGAGGCGCTGGAACAGGTTGCCCGGAGAAGCTGTGGATGCCCCATCCCTGGAAGTGTCTAAGGCCAGGCTGGATGAGGCTTTGAGCAACCTGGTCTGGTGGAAGGTGTCCCTGCCCCTGGCAGGGGGGGTGGGACTAGATGCTCTTTAATGTTGCTTCCAACCCAAATGATTCTATGATTCTATTTCAAAAAGCATTGCAACACAGTATATGGATAAATATTAACTTCTGTGTATTTGAAATTTCTTACACTCAAGTTGTTTTAAATGTCTCAGATTTTTAAGAGCTAGAACAGAAGCTACAGACTTCTATCTAGTTCCATGGCAGGATGTCTTCTATGTTAAAATAACCTTTGAATTTCTATTGATATAAATATTCTTTATAGCCATAAGATTGGTAATTATATGACACAATTCTGGTTCACTCTGTGTTTCTTTTTTGCTTTAAAGACACAGTGGCCAATTTCACATAAAATATTCCAGACAGACATATTAATTAATTGTGTAATGGTAACATTTTACAATACAATTTCCCAGTTCTTGCAAACCCTAGTGACTTAGGCTATCCTTCATCTGATTCCTATTGAACTCTCCTGAACATAGGTCCTCACTACCATATCTGCACTGATAGCCAGATCCCTAAACTGAGCTGGACCTGTTGATTTTAGACTATTCTAAAGTACTTCAGTTTTTCCCCATAGTATTTTTTAGTATTTATCAGCACTGAAATCCAACTGCAACAGCATTGACTTCATGTATGCCATCTCGTTATGTATCTCTGAAATTTTGCACAGTCCTCTGCGTAACTTACCAAAATCCTTCTCATCTAGAGGTATATTTCTATGCATCAAATAATTTCTACTTTCATTTATCTCAGCATCTGCTCACCTTCCCCACAAAATCAGTGACAGTAATGCAGGAATTATGAACTTGTAAAAGACTTCAATGTTTCCTCCTTTGGGAAACAAATGCTTTTTGAAATAAAATTTGTTTTGGAGAATAGGAGAAAAGAGAAAATGATGGTAAGACATTTGGAATCAAAATTATTCTGTGAGGTTACATATATTGGCGGTGTCTAGTAAAGGAAAGCTGTCGACCTCTTCCTAAGGAGAGACAGACTTGACATCCACTTCATGTCTTCAAAGCATCATTTTAGCATTGGCTTTTTTGATAAAAAACTCTTGTCCCCAACTTAAACTTTAACTTGGGATTTTCTGTGTGGTTGCAGACTTTGCCAAGCCAAATCCTGTTCTATCCGATAACTGCCTTAAAGATCTCCAAGATGAGAAAGAACTCCTTAAACTGGAAGAGAAAGTCACTTACCATAATGGACTTCTGCACAAACTTCCTTATTTTTCAGTGACTAGAAACAGAAGGAAGTTAGAGACATATATTTTGTACCAGCTAGAACCTGCTCACGACAGTCACATTCAGTTTCTAAACACACATTTAAAGTAATCTTTATGGAAGTCAGAAAAAATAGCAGACTACTGCAGTAAAATTCTCATCAGAGAAAAGGGAATTAATTTTCCCAGCCAGCTGGAGAGGAAAGAAGGGAACTGGAACTTCAGTTCTGGAAACTGATCCTACCTGCTCATCCAGTGTCGGCAAGGAGTCAAACAGAGCCATGAGCTTTACACCCTTTTCATGAATGGCAGCTGTATTTCTTCAGCTGAAGTTGGAAGTAAGTCTTTTGACCAGATATTGAAAGGATTTCCCTTTTCTGTCCAGTATTACTACACTGTTCCCTGGGTTCACTTTTACCAGTGGGGAAAGCCCTTTGGCATTCTGCCAGTTCAAATGTGGGGATGTCCAGAAGTCCATCAATTGACATTACCTCATAATTTCCTTCCCTCTACTTTTCTCATAGAGTTACAGTCAACAACTCAATGTCCAAGTGGAGACCAGTGACAAGTGGCATTCCTCAGGGGTTGGTATTGGGACTGGCACTGTTTTGAACATAATTGTTGGCAACATGGACAGTGGCAGTGGGACTGAGTGCACCCTCAGCAAATTTGCCAATGACACCAAGCTGTGGGGCACAACCCATACACTGGAGGGAAGGGATGCCGTCCAGAGGTGGGGCCATGCAGATCTCATGAAGTTCATCAGAGCCAAGTGCAAGGTCCTGCACATGGGTTGGGGCAGTCCCAAGCACAAATACAGGCTGGGCAGAAAATGGATTGACAGCAGCCCTGACGAGAAGAACTTGGGGATGTTGGTTGACGAGAATCTCAACATGATCCAGCAATGTGCACTGGCAGCACAGAAAGCCAAGCGTTTTCTGGGCTGCATCAAAAGAAACGTGACCAGCAGATTGAGGGAGGTGATTTTCCCCCTCTATTCTGCTTTTGTGATAACCCACCTGAAGTACTGCATCCAGCTCTGGGGTCCCCAACATAAGAAGGACAGTGACTGTTGGTTGACGAGAATCTCAACATGATCCAGCAATGTGCACTGGCAGCACAGAAAGCCAAGCGTTTTCTGGGCTGCATCAAAAGAAACGTGACCAGCAGATTGAGGGAGGTGATTTTCCCCCTCTATTCTGCTTTTGTGATAACCCACCTGAAGTACTGCATCCAGCTCTGGGGTCCCCAACACAAGAAGGACAGTGACCTGTTGGTGTGATTCACAGGATGCTCAGAGGGCTGGAACACCTCTCCTATGAATACAGGCTGAGAGAATTAGGGTTGTTCAGCCTGGAGAAACAAAGACTCCGGGGACACGTTATAGCAGCCTTCCAGTACCTGAAGGGTTTGACAAGAAAGATGGAGGGGGACATTTTACAGAAACAGGTAGTGACAGGCCACGGGGGAACAGCTTTCAACTGAAA
>NW_010232680.1:0-2398 GCF_000690775.1 Eurypyga helias | reverse complement strand
GGTTGGAACTAGACGATCTTTAAGGTCCCTTCCAACCCAAACCATTCTATGATTCTATGACTGTGGGTAAAGGCAGTCAGCAACTTGATCGTAATGTACTTCTCAGTTACGTTCAATAACATGAACTGCCCAAATGGTTCCCTGTCTTCTTCATGGACCTTTTGCCACATGCCATTATGAGAAACAAAGCCTTGTGAAAAAAGAGGGACATGGGGGTTTGAGCCTTTGACACTATCTGTTAGAATTGGAAAATGAGATCGGTAGAATTGAGACCTACCCCTTAATCTAGTGCTTTATGTGCAGGACTGACAGCTTTTCTTTAGGGAAAAGGAAATATCTTTTATGTGAAACACAAAGACAGAAAACGAAAATTTTGCAACATCATTTTTACAATGCCAACCTTCAAAGAAGAAATTTATGATAAGAAATTAAATCAGTATAATGAAACATCTACCTGGTAGAACATTTTTATTGGCAGACTCTCTCTTTTAGGAAAATTTGCCAAAATATCTCCAAATATATAAAATAATTCTAGTCCAGTCCTTGGAAGAGATCACCTGTGTTAGGTGTCTTTTGAGTGGTTGATTTAAACAGAAAATGGAAAATTTTATGTAACATTAATGGAAGTAGGTCTACCACAATTCCAGACTAAGTCAGAATAAATTTAATGACAAATAACCTACCTGTCCTTACATTATTCATCAGATAATGCCCTATGGTTCCCAACATCAGCATAAAACTTCTTTCTGAAAAACTAAATAGAAGAGATGATCTTGTAAAATGTTCTGACAGTAGAATAAGTGAGGGGTTTACAGACCTGTTGGGGAAAAATGTGGGATGACCAAGTGGAGTATCACCTGTCAGGCAATCTGTATCTTGTTACAGAATGAATTTCAATTTAGTCATCTCTGCTGACCAAAATAGGTCCAAGGGGACTTCAGATATCTTAGGCTACACTTACATATTTAAATACCTCCAGTCTATGACATTTCTTTCCAGATTTGAGGCAAAGTAGCATAGACCACCCACATCCACATCTCCTTGCACTTGGCCCTATGTTTCCTCTCAATTCCATGCTGTTTCTGAGTAGCACATGATGTTATATTTCACCTGCTGTGTTATATTCAAAGTGTCTGCAAGCAGTGTTGAAGCCTACTAGAGTGGTTTTTTCATAGCATGATATTACAAGTGTATGTTACATGATAAGGGGTATGCTGGGAAGGTATTTGAGATGGCAAATCTTCTTGCAGTAAACAAGAAAATATTGGTAAAAGATCAACATCTTCTGCAGTCTTGACCATGTTGCCTACTGGGGATGATCCTGGGTGCATGCTATCCACAAAACCATCCCTAGGCTTTGTCTCTGATAAAATAAATGACTATATGGTACCTAGAAGCATGATAACAATTAAGGAATATAGATGGGTGTCAGTTTACCTGTCTGTCTCACTATTATATGTTTAGAAACATAAATACAGGGTTTGTGAGGAATACAGGGCTTGGCAGGAACATAGAGAAACTGCCTAATGCATGTAGGAATGAGATTAGGAAAACTCAAATGGAATTGAATCTGGCAAGGGATGTCAAAGGCAGCCAAAAGGGCTTCCATAATTATGAAGGTGACAAAAGGAAGACTAGGGAAAATGTGGGCCCAGTGCTGAAGAAGGCGAGGTGACCTGGTGACACTGGAAGAGCAAAAGGCTGAGATACTGAAAGCCGCCTTCTCCTCAGCCTTTACTAGTCAGACTAGTCCTTAGGAACCCCATTTCCAAGAAACATGAGTTAAAGCCTGGAGCAAGGAAGATGAACGCATGGTGGAAGAGGATGAGAACAGGGAATGCTTAAGCAAATTGGACACATATAAATCCATGGACCTTGATGGTATGCACTGACAAAGTAATGAGGGAGCTGGCATATGTCGCTGTGAGGTCACTCTTAATAATCTTCAAACAATCATGTTTAGAAGTGCCTGAAGATTGAAGGAAAGAAAACAACACTCCTATCGTCAAGAAGGGGGACTCAGGGAACTTCAGGGTCATAGAGAAGAATGGGCTGGAAAGGCAGAGAGTGAGGTGCACTGAAAACTGGCCGAATGGCCAGGCCCAGATTATGGTGATCAGTGGTACAAAGTCTAGTTGGAGGCCAGTTACTAGTGGTGTACCCCACCAGGGGTTGATACTAGGTCCAGTCCTGTTTACCACCTTCATTAACGATCAAGATGATGGGACAGAGTGTAGCCTCAGCAAGTTTGCTGATGACTCAAAACTGGGAAAAGTGGCTGATATGCCAGAGGCTCCTGCTGCCATCCAGTGTGACCTAAACAGGCTGGAAACATGGGTTGACAAGAATCTGATGAAGTTCAACAAAGGTCACAAAGATGAATCATAGAATCATAGAA
>NW_010232679.1:582-862 GCF_000690775.1 Eurypyga helias | reverse complement strand
AAGCCGAAGGCCACCAAGGGTTGGCCCAACATGGTGGAGATCCAGGAGCCGGGAATGGGGTCGGGGTCCCCTCCCGGGGTCCCCCAGGACCAAAGGGGTTCCAGGGCGTCACTCGCCGCTGCCAGCGCCTGTAGTAGGAAGCCGGCCGCTGGCCCGCCGGTCACCTGCCGGGAGAGCGGGGACAGGAGGGGACCAGGTGGGTGACACAGGCATGGCAAGGTGACACAGAACCATCGTGGTGACAGGGGACCGGCTGGGGGACACGGGGCCAACACGGTGG
>NW_010232679.1:0-442 GCF_000690775.1 Eurypyga helias | reverse complement strand
ATGGGGACAGGGGACCGGCTGCGTGACACAGAGCTGGCATGGTGACATGGAGCCATCATGGTGACAGGGGACCGGCTGGGTGACACGGGACCATCCTGGTGACAGGGGATCAGCTGGGAAACAGGGGACTAGTTGGGTGACACGGACATGGCAAGGTGACCCAGAACCATCCTGGTGACAGGGGACCATTCAGCTGGGAAACAGGGGACTAGTTGGGTGACACGGACATGGCAAGGTGACCCAGAACCATCCTGGTGACAGGGAACTGGCTGGGTGACATGGGACTCTACAGGTGACATGGGCCTGTCTGGGTCACAGGGGACCGGGTGGGTGACACGGACATGGCAAGGTGACACAGAATCATCCTGGTGACATGGGACCAGCTGGGTGACAGGGGCATGGGCCTTGACATGGAACCATCCTGGTGACAGGGGACCAGCTG
>NW_010232678.1:0-444 GCF_000690775.1 Eurypyga helias | reverse complement strand
CACAATGTCCCCTGTGCAATGCCCCATGCAACATCCCCGTGCAACGCAATGTCCCCTGTGCAACGTCCCAACGCAATGCAATGTCCCCTGTGCAATGCCCTGCGCAACGTGAAATGCCCCATGCAACATCCCTGTGCAACATCCCCATGCAACGTGCAACACAATGTCCCTCGCGTGCAACGTCCCCGGGCAACGTGCAACGCAATGTCCCCTGTGCAATGCCTCGTGCAACATCCCGTGCAATGCAACGTGCAAAGCAACGCCCTGTGTGACGCCCCACGTGACATCCCCGTGCAATGCCCCATGTGACATCCCCGGGCAACGCGACGCCCCGTGTGACGCCCCACGCGAGATCCAGGTGCAATGCGACGCCCCGTGCAACCACATCCTCGTTCAACACAACACCCCGTGCGATGCCTCGTGTGACATCCCCGTGCAACATGC
>NW_010232677.1:15462-18319 GCF_000690775.1 Eurypyga helias | reverse complement strand
CCGCCCGCAGACCCCCGGAGCAGACACCCCCCCACGGCACCGGGCCGGAGGGGGGGGGGCGGGGACTAAACAATACAGGAATGAAATCCAAAGGATGCCCTGGGTTTGTCATGAATCTAATCATCATCTTGACAGAGGAGGAGGAGAAATTAACCCTCTCCCCCACACCTGTGACACTGTAACCTGGAAGGCGTTGATGCCCTTCCTGTTTCCTTCCTTTTTAATACAAAAATAAGCCCAAATTTGTCTGAATTCAAAGAACAACATCTTAAAAAAACACTGAAAACTAATACTTACTCTCTAAACAAGATAATTTTTTCACACACACACCCCAACTTTAAATTCCCTTTTTTTTCCTCTTCTGAGAAAGCAGTTTTTTTCCCCATGCTTTAGCAGACCCCAAAGAGTCACTTCTCCCAGGTTATTTTGCTTGAGGCAGTAAAGCAGAAATACTCAGAGCTCACGGACAAAGGGCAGCTAAAGGAGGAAACGACTGAACTGGCCGAAGCGTGGTCCATCCGGCGACCCGGCATCACCAAGGCCGTGTTCAGCACTGCCCGTCACCTGCCGAACAGCTGCCAGGACAGGCAGCATCTCGCCCAGAAGCAGCGTCCAGGGAGCTAAAGCACCTGACCATGTACAGGTTACGCTACTAAGGTCTTTGAGGAATAACATCCCCTGTTTTCTCCTCTCACGAGCTACCATCTGATTTCTCATGTCTTAATTTTATGATTTTAAAGAGAAAGGGAACAGATATTTTTTAAACCTCTGCCTGTGGAAAAGGCATTAGCTTTTCCACATCGACTCTTCCAAGATTTATAGCTTTCATTTTCGCCGGTGACAGTTCAGGAACTGTTTCACCAGTTCTGTGTATTGCTATGTATTCAGTTCATGTCTTCAGTAACATTAAAGACCGAAGCAGTGATTCTGCATTTGTTAAATTCATATATGATTTACACACGAGGAAGACTATTACAAAGCCCACAGAAATCAACGGTATTTACACTGACTCTTGAGAAAAACCCTCTTAGGAAAATAATATATTTCACCTCAGCTTTGACTAGCCCCAAAGACTCTCTTTACTCTTCCTGGAAGACCCCCGCGTGCTCCTACCCTGCGTACCTTCCTGCTGCCCCAACCCCGGGCTGATGGTGCTTGAAACACCCAGTCCCAAACAACACCCTCCTAACCCACAGATGTACACAGGGCCCTGATCTTTGGGGTCCATGACTGTCTGGATACTGGTGTCTCTGCCCATCCTGCTCAGACGGTTTGAGCACGAGAGCCAAATCCAAAATGTTTGAGAAACATCACGGGTAGAGAGGGTAAGCAAGATGTCCAGAGAAACCCGGACATGCCACACATCCATCAGGTATCCCAAACTACGTTAGGGTAACTCCTGAATCCTGACTAAACTGGGCAGACACCAGGCAGTTCCCGGTCAGGACAGGAATTGTTGCTTGGATCGCCCAATGTTTGGGTTTTTTCCCTTTCCGTTTTAAATGAATATTAGTGCCACTCATTCATTGGCCTTGCTCACATACCATTTCCTCGGACCTTTGTTTTTCTTCCTTTATAATTGCTGTTTGGGTTGGTTCCTGGTGCTCTGGAACTGAGGGGAGGGGGTTATGCACAGTAATGACTTGAAGCTCATCAGTCGCCGTTACAGCTCCTATTTATCAAGTCCCAACAGGCATCTTCAATGCCAAACCATATAGCCAGAAAATCAAAATAGATCAGCTGCTTGTGATGATATATCTGGTTAAATAACCCAGCTTCAAAAGAAAAATAACACTTACTTTATCAAAAAAATCAGAAGCTCTAAGCATCCAAAGGCTTCTTAATGCAACCTCAGCAACTGTAAATTAATGTTTACATGTCAAAAATCCCTATGCGAATATGTAAGTCCATATATACACATGTATGTTTGCATTCACTATAATGGGGGGGGAAAAAAAAAAAGAGGCTTTGGAATGAGTTTTACCTTATTTCAGGATAAAGCAGAGGTTACCGCATATTTCACTGTCGCTCTGCGCATCACAAAGCTACAGCGTGATGCATTTCTATCTTTTATTTGCACTGATTTATGATAAAAAGAGGAAAAGCTTGCCTCATCCCTCTCTCCAGCTGCAAACGTTTTTTGCCTGCGTAACACCATGCTGCAAGTCCCCTCCAGAAACAGAAGTCACGTCTAGGTTGACGCTACACCCGCCACAGGAAAAGCCAACCAGGCGTTACGAGCTCCAGCAGCACTCATACTCCTCCCTCCCTCAGATTTTCAATGGCAACCCCTAAACACACCACTCAGCACAGTTCACTCACCAATGCTCCTCCTGTTTTCCTTCTGAACTCAGAAAAATGCAGCAGAACTCCTGGTTTTAACTAGGAGACAGCCCCTAGAGTATTCCACCCTGCTCTTGAAGTAAAACCCATCAACTCTGGCCCAAGGCTGAGCACCTGCCCTTTCATTCCTCACCTTGGATTAGCTCCTTGAGGTTGAAGCAAGCGAGACAACCCAGTCAGACCTGCACACGCTTTGCTCTTTCAGAAGTTACAGCCAAACTGTCTTTGGACAAGCCCAGGCCAAACTAGAGCCCCTACAACCAGTGATCTCACAAAAATTTGGCCCTTTCTCCTAACCCTGTCAGGATGTCAAGCTGGCAGCCACTACAGCATTTCTGTGGCTGTACGGCCTTTTCGACTGTGGGAAAGGACAGCAACAGGCTGCAGCAGGGCAGGGACGGCACTGCTCTGCTCCCAGCTCGGAGGTGGTGCCCACCACTTTCTTCACCAGCTCCGCATCGCTGGCATCATCAAAGGAGCTGAAGCTGGTCAAAGTGAGGTCGGCCTAAGTCAC
>NW_010232677.1:0-15431 GCF_000690775.1 Eurypyga helias | reverse complement strand
TATAAGGGAAAGACCAGACACTCCGAGAAAGTCTGTAGCAACACCCCCCTGGGTCTGCCCAACCACAGTCACTGGCAACCTGGCATTTAATCTTTGTACTTAACAGCCCTCCAACAACTTTTTCTTTCCAGAATTTGCCCTCCCTGCCACTGCTGCCAGCACAAATAAACCTGGCAGCCCCAGGTGAAAGGCTGAGTGTCTTCCTGCTCTGGAACCCAGCCTGAGGCTGGAAAAGGTCTGAAATGCAAGGAGGGGAGGGGAGGGAGGAAGATGCCAGCAAAGAGTGGGTAGGGTGGGAGGTGGACAACAGAGATCACTGGAGAAGGGTAAGAGTGGGACAAGTGTACAAAGTAAAATGTATTCCAAACTAGAAGCGAGAGGTGGTGCTTCCTACAGAGAATGAGGCAGTAGATGAAGGAGTGGGTAGGGTCTTGCCATCCTTTTATTCACTGGCTTTCTTAAAGTCTTAGCTCCTGGAAACACGTGGCTGATGAAAGTTAAGGTTCTGACCAAGAAAGAAAGGAAAAGCCTGGCCCTCACAGTTGTAAACTCAAAACCTCAGGAGGCAAATAAAAACAACCCCAAACGTACCCAGATTTTAAGCGTGTCATGGTTTCTGAAGCCGATTCAGAGTTTGCACTCTTGGAGCTAGCTACATCAGTGGAGAGACTACGTACGCACGGGCTTGTCAACAACGTCTTCGCCTTTAAAAGCAGTGGTTTCACTTTGCTAACTAAAGGGACTTGTTACCCTGTCACGTCAGGCTGCAGCGTTTGCCTCTTGCCAGCAAGCTTTTCATTTCTGGCCCTCAAGTTCTGACCAAAAGGGTGATTTTTCAATCATCAGAGAATGGGTTCGACATTCAGGATTTAGTGCCCCATAATTACGTCTTTAAGGTCAGAGAGTTAATGCGTACTAAAAAAATAATAAAAAAAGAAAGCTGGTCTAGGAAAATAACAGCTGAGAAAGTTGCTGGAATAACATATATAGAAAAAAAGCTTTTTATCTTTTAAAAACTCAAATAATTTTGTCCAAATGCAGTAACAACTGAAAATTTTTTTCATCTCATTTTTGAGCACACCTTTAAAACAAACCACAACAATGGACGAAGCTTCCTGCATCCACTTCCTGCTATGAACCATTCTAATTCTTTGAAATAAATATGTTTCGGGTTATTTTTGTAAGGCTAATGGTTAATATCTGTCCCCCGGCGTGTAAATGTGTAGAATACGCCAAAGATTTAACATCTGCTATGAATAATTTTACAGAGGATCTCAAGTTCTCTATTTTAAGATTATTAGGATATTGTACAGGTGGCCAAATTATTGAAATATGGTTTAAATTCAACACTCGTGCATTTTCATAACATGTATTGGATTTTAAAGTCTGGAAGCCACATGTCAACACCAGAAAACAGGAGGCTGGCTTGCTGGAAGTTCAAACATGAAAGGCCACAGGACAGACTCACCAGGCAGCATCCCAGCTGCGGCAGCAGGCTGCTCTGCAGAAACACTCAGCCGCACCCCCAGGTAGAGGCGATGTAAAACGTTAAGACAAGCTACTTCCAGACAAGGGGCTGTTTGTGTGAGCGTTACAGCACTACTTTCCCTGCCCCACACGGATTAAGTCAAGACCTTTACCAACTGATCTTAATTTTAACATCCAGTTTGAAGTACACGCTGCAAGCATAACGCAGAGTGAAAACTGAGGCATACAAAGCCAAACAACGGCTTTTGATCCCGTTTTTTTCTTCATAAAGTACCATGAAGGCTAAGTGAGGGAAAGCTAAGTAAATGTGATATTAAAGAGCTCTACTTACTGAGTAAGACTTGGTATTTATTCCCATTTTGAGTGAGATGCTTCTTAACGAACTCAGAGGAACCTCTTGCCCAATGCACTGACGCGGGGCAGAGCTCTGGGGATGCAGCTGGGGAGCTGGGTCCCGGCTGGAAGGAAGTACATGATTCACACCAGCACGTGCAACATGAAAACCCACTTCTGCAGCCTGTGGTTTTACTGGGTTGCTCTGAAGACCACAGAAAGTGCTTTTTAGCATGGGAACGTCGGCGCTTTCTCTGAGGGGAAGCACTAGCTATACTGCTGCATAGGAGAAGAATTGTCATACTCAATTCCCTCCATTCCGTGGCATAAAAGTGGATGACATTACCTTGAGAAGCACCCTACAGCATCACCTGAGCTCCTCGGGTCCAAGATCTGTCAGCACATCTGTTGATTTACTTCCCAAGAGCCAACACATGTCTCTGTGCTTCCAGGCAATCCCTGCAAAGGCACAATCCACAATCGGGAAAGAGAATAACACACGTGGGAAGGGGAGCTGGGATGATAGTGAAGGGGGAGCCTCATGCTGCAGGCCCCCCTGCTGTGGGCCACCCCTTTCATATATGTTTTATTTTCCAACACACATCATTCTGAGCACAATCAGGGCAACCACATCAAGCACGGGACTCTTACTGCTTTGACTAGAATAACATCAGAAACAGCTGAGCCGGCATCAGAACAGAGTCAAAAACCATCTCAGGACTGAGCTCATATGAAATGTGACCTCCTTGGTGAAATATTTCCATCCAGACTTCTTAAAAAGACAATAATTAATTTTAAAAGTTAGTGAGGAACTAAAATTTACATGACGAGCCTTGGAAAGCAGAGTCACCACAAATGAGCACCACAGATTAAAACAGCCTGCAGTTTTCATTATCTGACCCCTCAGTCACCTCCATATCGGGGTGCTCAGAAAGGCAAATAATAAGATCATTGTGCAGGAGGACAGAAAACAGAGCATTCGCAGTCAGAGCCACTAACATCTTCAGTGAAAATTATGCTAGACAAACCTGCACCCTCCAGAATCTCCTTACTTGCCAGACAGGGTGTCAGCTAGGAGCTGTGGGGATTCGCACGGTTTTTCTTACTCCTAAGATCTCTGCAACAAGCTTGTAGGAGTGTCGTGGTCTAACGAAATTTAGTAGCTTTTTTAAACCCTAAAATTATTCAGTCTGTGGGGTTTTTACAAGTAGACATACCCAGGTGTTGCGGCAAGCGCATTTTCTATCTTTATGAACGTGAACTTCATTCAGTAGTTGTTAAAAGTAAATAGTCCTCACACCCACTCTCACACAGCTGATAAAGAAGTGGAAGAACATAAAACACTAAGGGCAGATGCTGAGTTGCCTTTTCTGCCGAGTCCACTATTGCAGAGCATCTATGGCGCTACACGCAGCGCCACAACCTGATCTCAAATGTGCTTGCTTCCTGCCACCGTGGAGAGAAACCAACCAACCGCCCAATGCAGCTACGCTGGGCACTCTTAATTCTGGTTTCAGGCTGAAGACTTTTGCATCGGCACTTTTTAAGTAATGAACAAAAGAACCGCTTGTTCCCAATAACATCCACAGGGTTTCATGCAAATGTCCTCCAGGGTGTGAAAATAGCCAGGCACGGTATTTTGTACATGCTCACTCGGCTTTGTCTGCACAAAAGAAGTCTTTTTCAATCCAATTTGGAAGGGAGTTAAGCGGAGCAGCACAAAGGCATTCTTTGTGCCCCACGGGAATGTTACTCAGAGCCAGCAGGGAATAGCGAACCCACCTTACATCCTACTTTTATTTCACAGCCACCGTCTCAAACCCTAATATTATAGGAAGATCAGCACTACATTTTTTTTTTTCTACTGCACCCTCAATGCTTTTCCATACTGGCTGCCCCTGTTGTCATACAACCTCCCAGCTACCACCATTCTACCTGCAGGATTACCCTTGGTTAGCGAGGCCGTACATTCCCCATTCATCTGTCCAGCAATCAGACCGCTGCCTTTAGTCATCGAGACTCTGTTATGTTCATTCCCCCTCTTGCTAATTCCCTACGAAGCAGCAGATTGGTTTTAAAGTCTATAGAGCTGATGGAAAGAAGGTGGCTTTCACTTGCGTTCCTGAAAAGGGATCCAAGTCCAAATCAGACCTCACAGAAGAATTCAAGTATCAACCCTGAACATAAGCAATACAGCGGGTTTAGCACGTGAAAGCACGCCGTAACCCTCTGATTAGAACATGGGGGAAGAACCCATGGCCTTTCCAGTAAATGCTTAGGTTAAGAAACTGCTCTTTGAGGGTACATCACCATCCCTACAAAGTATTTTCTACTTCCAAGCAATTACCCAGGCAAGTACCTAACACCCCAGACAAGGAACATTTGAACACAGGCTTATACAATTATTCAAAAAACTTGAGACTGTAGCCTGACACCCAATCTTCAACTTTCTTCCGTGTGCATACCGCTGGGGGTCTGTGGTGTTCTTCCCTCACTGGGGGCCCCTCAGGATACCATGCCATCAACATGAAATGAGTGCTTAGTGGTTTTACCCCTGCGAGTTAATGGTTTCCCATGGTATTTATTGTATGGAATTCTCTAGTACTTTTCCTCATTAACTATTCCGGGGTATCTACCAACAGCGTCTCAGTGTTTCCCATCAAGTAAGAAAGTCTCACCTCAACGCTCTGATTTCATCCGGCTGGAGAGAGGTGCCCATTAACACTGGTCGCTGTTGTGTGCGGCAGCTGTCAAAACTTTTAGTCTGAAATATTTAAAGGGGGAAAAAAAAAGAAGGCAGATCTGATCGCACTGAAAAATGCCATGAATCTCTCCTCCTTCCATTCTTAGCCTATTTAGATTTTTCACTGTGTTAGGAAAAAAAACAGAACATTTAAAAAAAAAAAATCAGAAAAATCTGAGGATGAACAAAAATGCTTGCAAATTTTTTTTTTTTTTAAAAAGTCTTTTTCACTACTTGCATTTCCAACGTTTTCAAGTTTCACTGCAATAATTGTATGTCTGCTTTCAGCATCCCGGTCCAGCTTTGCTCTGACAGCTCATCCCACGAGCGCTCAACACGCCAGCAAGACAGGTCCTAGGCACCTCGGCTGGCTCACCCACAAAACACAGGTACCAGCAGCGCGGCACGTTGCCACCCACAGGGCTTGCCCAGCGCTATGGGAGGAGAAATTGCCTGAAGCTGGGGCAGGAACAAACTCTTCCTCTTTCCTCCTTTACTCACTTGCCTCAGTCACCCCACCCCCCAACACGGAAAAGAAATGAAACCAGCAATCTCATCCCAAGCTTCCTCCCCTTCACGCTGCCAGAATTGAGCACTGCCCTTTCACAGGGCAGCTCTGTCCAGGAACAAACAGACAACGCTGTAATTAAAGATGCAAATCTCTTCCGGCACGGGGCGGAGACCGAGTTGAAGTCTGCAGGGCAAACTTCCAGGATTTTCCTACATTTTGCCAATTAGACTTCCCAAATGTTTTAATCCAGGTTTCGGCATACAGCCCGTAAAATCACGTGTTGTGTGGTTCTACCTCTGAGGTTTCCAGGGTGGAACTCAAGATAGGGTGAGTATTCTGCAGGATGAGAAGGCTGGAATCCAGGAAGACTTAAGGCTGCTTGCTAGAGTGTGTCCCTGCTGATGGCACACAAGGAGAAATTATACAGGAAGCAGAATGGTGCGTCACGTCAAATACGGAAGGAGCATAATGGGATAGAGTAGTGCTCGGGAAGCAGAGCAGGGCATGCTGTTTTCATGACGGATTTTCAGAAGACTGCAAGAATTCTGTTATTGGAGTGTCACTGCACTGTAAGTGACCACATCAACCACAGGTAAAACAAAAGCAGAGCAGCAGGTATATTGCTGGTTTTGTCATTCTACGTGGAGGTTTTGTAACAAATTCAAATAAACCCCAGATTTCTGGCTTGGACATTACCTCCTGTGACTGTACAGTCCTGTACTTACATCTCTGACCTGAACTGTACAGACACCAGGTTACAAGCTAAAAGCTAAGCAGCCTCATTAAAAAGCACTCTGATTCCAGACTGAAGAACTAGGTCAGGCAGAGCACCTTTCAGTCAGAGCCTTTGAGGAAAGACAGAGCACATCTGCCTACCAAATATTGAGAAACTTGAGAAAAGGCTGCGTCCTTGGTTTGGAAGACAACATTCTTCAGCAGAAGACAGCTCAGTGTTATCTGAAAAAAAAAAAAATATGGGTAGCAGGTGGCTTAGATGACGTGAAAACTGGAAAAGAAAACCCTTTCACCCTAATAGCCTACTGTCTGGAATCATTATTTACTCCTAGCCTGATACCTTAAGGAAACAAGTCTTCCACAATCCACATTTCAGACACGCAGGCAAGAGCGCAAATCCTTCCCCACGAGTTTCTGAAGCCATCCGCCACAGTTGACCAAACAGTTTTAAATTTTGTAAACTCCTACAAGTATTACAAAATCCAGCAGCTGTTAGAAACAAAGAAAACATTATTGCAGGTTCCTACTAGAGACTGGAGAGCCCAAGAAAAAAAAAAAAACAAAACCCAAAACAAAAAAACAGCTTTGCAATGTTCGAATATGAAAAAATATTCAGCCAACATTCACATGAGACACTCAGGTATCGTTAGTTCTGAGGCCTCCAGAACCACCTGTTTTAAGGGGGCGGGAATACAAGCTACTTCATACACTACATTATGGAAAAAGAGTGAAGGGATTTTAAATTATCTTAGACTCATTGAATCATAGAATCGTTTAAGGGATCTTAAAGACCACCTAGTTCCAACCCCCTGCCATGGGCAGGGACACCTTCCACTAGACCAGGTTGCTCAAAGCCTCATCCAGCCTGGCCTTGAACACTTCCAGGGATGGGGCATCCACAGCTTCTCTGGGCAACCTGTGCCAGTGCCTCACCACCCTCTCCGTAAAGAACTTCTTCCTGATGTCCAATCTAAACCTCCCCCCTTTCAATTTAAATCTGTTCCCCCTTGTCCTGTCACTACAGGCCCTTGTAAAAAGTCCCCCCCAGCTTCCTTGTAGCCCCTTCAGGTACTGGAAGGTGGTATAAGGTCTCCCCGGAGCCTTCTCTTCTCCCGGCTGAACAAGCCCAACTCTCTCAGCATTTCCCCAGAGGAGAGGTGCTCCAGCCTTTGGAGCATCTTTGTGGCCTCCTCTGGACTCGCTCAAACCAGTCTATATCCTTCTGATGTTGAGGGTTCCACCAGTACCACCTAAAGCAAGAGTTGCTTGCTTATCTGTAATTATATTAACAGAAATTTCAATCAGTATCTTAAGTGACAGGCAACCTGACAGCCACATCAAGAATCCTCCGCTACCATCGAAACTGCGATATAACGTGCAGTTAAAAATTCCCACACCCAGAAGTTGCAGTGAGCTCGCTGAAGCCAGGAGTTAGTTGCTACAGTGGGTGCTGACTAAACCAGACACATTCAAACCCGAAGGGATGAGGGTTCTGACAAAGGAAATAACTGTTCAAAACCATCCACTGGGCATCCAGCATAAGTCAAAGTGAAACTCAGTAGGGAAGTTTGAACCTGTTACCCTTTTGTTCCAAAAGGATAAGCTACAAGCAATTTAAAGATCTCAGTGCAGTGACAACACCAGCGAATTCCCTGGGAGCAACAGAAATACTATCTTTAACACCATTTTCTTAAGCAAAACGTTAAATGGAGAATACGTACAAGTCAGAACTGCGTACCAACCCTAGTAAGTATCCTAAACACACTGCTGAGATTGTTAGCAGCTTTCAGGGTTTTCTGAGACACTTCAAAACTTGAACTTTTTCTCTGAAATTCACATCCTCTACGTAATAGACCTCGTACTATTCCTACTGTTGCCAGCAATTCAGGGTTTTAAAGTGGGTAAGATTTGCAAATCCAGCTGAAGCAGCTTGCAAGCCTACCACCCCGTTTCACCGGGAGAGGTTCCCAGCACTGTCAGAGATCTGACAGCAGGGAATGCTCCAGCACCTGACCAAGGTCTGAGGCTGAGCTGCCCCACGTTGGCAGTTTCAGGCAGGCACTGCAATTGGGAGCTGCAGCATCTGGAAGCGGGCACCCCTCGCTTCCTGCCAGATGTGCAGGTGGCAGCATCCTGAACACCTGTGACAGCTACTCAGGGAATGCAAGTCACAGCCTTTTCGCGCAGGTCAACACAGATCCACATTCCTGCCTCCTACTGATCTGTAAAGCAAGCTTAATATTATTTTCCACTAATAAGTCTTTTAAAGGTATTGACTATACTTGACTTACTGTATTTTGTATCACCACATACATAAAAACGTATGTGCACGCTTACATGTACACGTATCATTCCTACATCCACAAAAAATTGTGTGTATTTATGTATGTAAGAAGACACAGAGTGTATTTTCTCCCTCACAGACAAATCTTCGAAGAGGATCAAATATTAGGAAAACTTTTATGTCTCAAAACAAGTAAGAAATAGGGGTTCTCATCAGATAGACAGAATTCCTTAACCGCATTTCCTCTTTTATATGTAAAAAGGTAAACATTTAGATAAGACAGTCCCTTCAGGAGGAGAAAAAAAAGTTGCTTTGCGTATTGTCATATTCAAGGTATCTTTCCTAAAATCACTCCAGAAGAAAATCTCCCAAGACTTGCAGAAGAAATACATGTGTTGGTAGTGACGAGCGTGAAAGTAACAAAAATGAGTGCGGAAGTCAGAATCTACTGGAATTTATTCCACTTCTGAGGAAACAACCACAGATGTCCTTTACAGACGAAACTGGAGTTCACAAAAGTGCGGTCTGCATCACAAACGTCCTCCTCAGATATAGATAGTATTGTGAGTTTCATTGGTTGTCAGTAACTTCTTCAAAATCTTTGTGCTTTCAGAAACATCCTGGAAAAAGGCAGAGACAATCAGCATTAGCTACATTGCCAGTAACAAACCAGGACAGCCTCGCTGTCCTCTATTTCAGTTTTTCTGACTCTGAATGTCGATTTGATTAAAATGTTAACTGTGAGCAAAACTCGGGCCTTCCGAATGAAGGTATCCAGAGACCCGCTAAAGGCTCCAAACGAATCCGCAGTTCAGCCACAGAGGGGGATTTGTTTATTTGCATGCCTCCTGGCTCGTATGCAAGAGGAAGAGCCTGCACATTTGCTGCCGTTTTCCTTCGGGGTTTAAAGACTTACACACTACCGTGCTATTTCGCAGGCCAGTAAAAGCTGTAACTCACAATTCCCACATTTAAAGCTGAAATACTTTCAATACTGCAGTACACACAAACCTCTTCTGTCATTTAGATCTACGTTCAACTGGCAACAGTGAGGAGTGTTTTGAACCAACTATGCCCTAATTAAAAACGTTTCAGAAAGAAGCAAACATTTGCTTTAATAGCTGTAACAGCCTTGATTTCAAAGCTGCTTGATTAGTGTAAAACTGTTGAGAGCCATCTTTAGAAATGCAGTCTTAATTCCAGAAAGTAGTTACAGGTCAAAGTAAGTTTCTTGAGAGGCTTTCACGTATGGCACAAGACAGGTGGATACCAAGCTAGAACAGAGCCACCTGGCATATGAATGTACAGTGCTAAAAACCCAACAAATACACCTGAAGGTTTCAACACGAGACACCTCCAAAGAAACCTGGAGCTGAAACAGTCACGAGAAATTACTCCCTGGTACACTAATATTGCTACAAGAGCCTGAAAAGTCAAAAACGAAGTTTTAAGGGAAATTGCAGATTCGTTATTTCTAAGCAGCTTACAAACGCGTGAATTGTTACAGCAGGCACTACACCAGCAAGCCCTGCTCTCCTCCAATAAAGTCTGCACGTTCCTGTACATCACCTCTACCAGCCTTTTCAGGCGGAATCCTCACAGGGGCACATCAACAGCAGGATGCACGAGACCAAGGACAGACCAGACTACACCAAACCTCCCGTTAAGTTTTAGATGTGAAATTTTACCTTGACTAAGCTCTTCAGGATTTTAGAGGACAGCAGAGGCTTGAACGCTTCAACTGTAACCGTGTCCAGCTTGATGACGTCAGTGTAGCACTGATACAACACCGCAGGAATCTGCCATACTTGACAGTAACTCAAAACTAAATACAAAGTCAGAAGAAAATGTGTCAGCAGAGAAGGAATCTCAGTTCCGTGTACGAAATCGCATTTGTTCAGGCCAGAACTTCAAAAGCATGAAAAGTTTATAAATTAACTAACTCAGGAGCCCGACTGCTAGACCAACCATCCCTTGTTCCTCAGGTATGCAAGAAAATAAACCACCAAATATTAGTAAAATGCAGTTGGTATTTCTTCCTGGCAAACACCCTAACTAGAAACAACATTATTGGTAAATAAAAATAATTTAAGCTTCCGTAAAAAAAAAAAACTACCCACACCCAAACAAACACCCAACCACAACCCAACACACACACGCACACAAAATCCCCCAAAACACCAAACAAAAACTCAAAACAAAGTACCAACAAGACAAACTTTTTCTAGAAAAATCATCTGCTTTTAGCCTCTGTCAGACAAGTTTCTCCTCATGATGCTACCACTCATCTGATACTCTGTAATGAAAAGCCTCAGGTTTTTATTCCGTTACAACTTAAAACTGAACCTAACTTTTACATTAGGTCAGTCAGCAGCACCACAAAACATGACTTCACCTGCAAAATGCAGAAAGGACTTCATGAGCCCCAGTTTGGATGCTCAGATGAAAGTAGCTCTTAATAAAACATATTTAGCTCTTAGGTTAAATGCTGAAAAAACCCAATACACTTTGTGAGGCTGTACTGATGAATTCACTAGTACTATTTGCTAGGACTTAGGCACGGAAGGGGTAAAAGAATTTGTGGGTGGTTTTGAATTCTGTCCCCATTTTACAAGGCAACATGCAAGATGCCAAACCGTTACGAATTAGTTTTCAAAAAATTCATCAGCCAGTTCACACGGTAATGTAAAACTTCTACTTGCAATGGGACATGCTTCGAAGCGAGTTTTGTGCTGCCACCAGCAGCCTTGTAAATAAGTGGAACTGCAAAATACCAGCAGCAGGAAGATCTCTCACGATGTTGGGTTGTTCCAGCAGTGGGCAGCAGACCTGCTCTTTGAATTCTTTTGTCTTCAAGGCTTTCAGAAACGGAGATGGAAGCGTTAAAGTGGATTCCTGAGTTTTGTAATCAGCTACAGGACACGTTGAAAGAATGGTTACTTGCAAGCCCTCCTTTCGCATACAGCCAAAAACCTGAAATAAAAAGTATTAATACATCAGCAAAATCTATCTTCTCACAACAGCAGCGTAAAACCACAAAGAGGCGTTTCAGTGTCAGTGCAGACGGCAATGGGCAGTTTAATTCAGGTCTGCAGGACTAGCTAACATTTGAATTGCAACTTTCAGGCAGAAATTTCATGTGCATTGCTCTTGGGATGGAGATTAAAAAAATCCAAAAGAACAACTAAGGAATTTACGAACTCTACTGATTTTCTTGAGAGGCTTTAGGTTTTCAGCACTTTCTATTCACCTGCAAATGTATTAAGACTTTCTATTTTTACTGATGGTGATTATCGAAAGAAAAAGGACTCCAAATAAAACCAGGCTGCTTGTGACAGGAAGGCAACTTGCTAAGCTGCAAGAGATTTGAAACGGAAATCGTGCTCCCCAGTATTTAGAAGTCTTCATTTAAAATGCCCAGATTTTATCTAATTCCATTCAAGCTGAACTGAGAAAGAGAACCTTAATTTTGCCGGTTTTCCTCAAATGCAACGAAACACATTTCAAAAACGTTGCCCAAAACACTTGTGAATGCACGGCACGCTGCCACCAAACACCAACACTGTGCACAGCCTTCCAACATCTTTAAAGAGCGCACGTCAAAACGAGAAGCACGACGAGCCCACACCCTCCCTTTACAGTCCTCTTCAGACTGAGGATCGATGAGAAAACAGGGAATTTGGCAAAGGGTACAGCAAGTTGCCTGTTTGTGTATGGTATTCATCAGAGAAGGGAAGCTGACTGTTGCGTGTTCCCGCTGTAGCATAAAACTGCCACAACTTTTCAGAAGCGCAGGTATTTTCAATTTACAGGACAGTTTCTTTGTTGGAAACGCTGGCTGGTGTGCATTACTACGAACCTCCAGCCTGCGTGTTCTCGTTTCATCAGCGATTGCTCACTGAGACAACCCAGAAGGAACAACCCAACTGGTGGACTGTGAAGACGCTCAGTGAACGAGAATTTATGAAGTGCGGGGTCTGTAACTCACGTGAAAAGCAGAAGACCACCAGCACATCATTTCTGCTGTGTGTTTAAAAACACCAATAACCACAAACTCTAAAAATACTCAAGAGCACTGACGTGGTAAAACTGCACACTCCTACGGTTCAAGAACACCCGCATCTGAAATAACACACATGTGCAAACAGCTGGAAGAACACAAATGGAGAAGACAGCAAAACCACAACCATCTTCCTTTTGTAATCCCAGTGCAAGGACGTGTGGACTACAGCAAAACCAGAATGCTTTAGGCCTTAAGCCATGGAACTACAGAAGACTAGTTTTCCACAAAGTTGGGTCTGAAATCCCTGAGTCATTCAGTGAAATTACTCCAGTCTTCCATCCTCTTTGCCTTCCCATAACCTCTCTGGCTCCCTCACAATGAGATGCTCATAAGGTTCTCCCTCACGACCAAGCCACCCCCTTCACGTGCGGGCTAGGCTCTGCGGGTATCACCCAGCTCGGGCTGAGGACCTGCCCTCAGAGGACACACTGCTTTTAAGCTCACCCTCCGTCATCTCTAGCCACAGCCTTACATAACTTCAGTGTAACATAACAGCTTTAGAATCGCTGCTTGTTCATCAGAGCAGCTGAGATTTAAAGGAAGGTGGGTTAGCAGACAGACAGCAAGACAAAACAGTCCATCCTTCCTTGAGCAAACAAGCAACCTTTCTTTGGACAGTCACCCAAATCCATACAGAAAATCAACAGCCAGAATATCCCTCCCTGCGGTTTGACCTTATTAAAATCGACATGATGGTATTTGGAGGGACCCGAATGACCCACCAGCGTTCATGGACCTGAATGCTGCTGGGGTAATGCACTTAGCACGCTGAGTCTATGAACGCGTGGGACAGGCGCCGCTCTGGAGGCACCTTCCTTTAGAGTTCCTCCTTGTGAACGGAACAGAACGCACGCACTAGTAAAGACGGCAGACGGTAGGGTTTCCTAACAGGTTTGCCTGGCGATCCTTTGGCAGCCGTGCAAATGCGGTTACATTGTTAGTTTTAAGAAAGGATTTCCCAGAGCTGAAATAAGCCACAGAAAACTTCAGCAAAAGAGAAAAATGGTTTTGAAAGTAGTGCAACAAAACTGAAGCTGTCCATTTGTTGAGTACTTAAGAAAAGGAAGCCACAGGGAAAGCAGTTGTTTAAAACGTTACCATGTCTAGAGTATCAGAGAGGAAGATCCCCACCCCTAAGGTATCATTGCTCCATTTGCTGTTTTGCCAGTTTTACCTTTTCAAGCCACTGGAACTGCTGATCCTCAGCAATGTAGCAACTACACTGGCACAACAAAACCTAAAGGGGAAAAAAAAAAAAAAGGTGGTTTGAAGAGCCCAACAGCAGCTCATCATCACATGTCAAGATGGTATGACTGCAGCCAACCACCCGTTCAGTCTCCCTGAGCTTCTTCAGCAATAGTTCAACAAGAATTTTCCACTCACAACTGATGTGAAGCAATGTCATACATCACCTTTGTACTCAACTTCTCAGGCCACAACTTCAAACCATGTTAGGGAGCATAATGACCCTTCACATTTTTTATGAGATTAATCCAGAATACAGGAGCCCAAATGCTTTGTTGCCCTGAGCAGGGTAGGGGGTGGATGAAGGCTGCTCTCTTCTTCAGAAAGCTAAAACACAGAGGGATTCACGCACGAGACACTCACTGTTGGATCTGATATTAATCGGTAGAACAAACAAAAAGAATCTGTCGGGAGGACATTTGTTGTGCTGGATGTTCGACACCACTCGTTCCACAGCTTCACAACTCCAATAACTTCCCAGCATACAGAATCCAGAATAAAAGAAGAGAGGAAAGCTGAAAAAAAATAAAATAAAATAAATGCTGTTAATTTATAAAGAATAAAATCTCTGTTCTACAAATAAATACCCAAACCAAACTAGATTTCTTTGCAATCTCCAGTTAAAAAAAAAGTACTAACTTTTTTAAACCAACATACACTTATAGACCAAATACAGCAAAGATCAAGACTGTGAGTAACCTCACCACATCGAGACTTACAAGGTAAAGAGCAGTCCTACATACAGCGATCCCTAATGTCAAAGACACGTATTATCAGGTATAATGTCACTACAGTCAACTTTGATTTCTTTCATATACAGTGAGGATGTAAATATTAAGTCTCTAATACTTCTTGACATACCAGATACAACAGATTTCTTAAAAAAAAAAAAAAAACAAAACCATAAAGCTCTGAACCAGCAAGGCAGAAGTGTTACACTGGCTCTAGGAAGCAGAGGCAAGAGTACGCATGACTTAGTGGCAAAAAGAGGTCTTAAAATCAAATGATCATAAACCAGATTCCTGTCAAAAGTTACTGCTAAGAGGAAGACAAATCTAAAATATCTGCAATTATTTTTCAAGGAAAACTGCAAGCAAAGGAAAAACAAGTTAGCAAAGTTAACTTAGGTATCATCTAGATGTGACCTAAAGGTAAGGAAGACTTAAAACTTTTTTACATCCACAGGGAAATAGCTATTAAAAGGCTGAAGACCTCAGTAAGTGTTGTTTGGGAAGGGAGGAGGGTGTTTCAAGACTCTAGGCCTACTGAGTAAATAACCACCTCAAAAGACAGCATTCTGAACAAGTGGGGAAATCAGAATGTGAAAAAAAGGATCAACTGATCAAGAAAAAATTAAAAAAATAGAACGCTGTTCATGAGAAATCAAAAAATTTACAACTTACTGACCCATAATTTTACATTTTGGACAGATCCCTATTTTCAAACACCAGACTGCACTGAGCAACTTCCTACTATGAGAAGGGAACTTTTGCCAATTAACAATCCAGGAGAGCCTACCAAACAAGTGTCAGACAAAGGAAAGGGGGGTTTGTCCCAACTGCAGTGCAAAACAAAAACATGCTATGCTTCTGTCCCTCCACTGTAAGCATGACACCGTGACTTGACAGGAGGCATAAGCAGCCGTACAGACTAACTCCGGTCTTCCCTGGAGAGCCCAGCTGCCTCAGGGTTAAGCGAAGACCTGGACAGCATTAGGTGTCGTTCTCACAGCAGACACCAACGTCAAAACAGACAATGGCAAAGGGAGAGTGCTGGCACACTTGGGTTGTCTCCCAGACCCAGCCAACAGCAGCGGAACAACGGCATTTGGGAGGCTCGGGGGGTCCGGTTTCCCACCCGCCTGCAGCGTTGTGTCCTACAGCTACTATGAACTTAGAGCACGCAAACGGCTCCCCGGCAGGGCTTTCTGTGGGCGCGCCCGACTGCAGGGTCCAGAGAAGGCCGACCTCCCTGGGAAAAGAGGAGAAGGGAGTGGAGCAGCGCTCGCCCGGCTCAGGCCCAGGCCGCC
>NW_010232676.1:0-43970 GCF_000690775.1 Eurypyga helias | reverse complement strand
TCTCTCTCTATATATATATATATAACCACATATATATCTGTGGTCCATATATATATATATATATGTCAAATGCTGTAGCACTGTGGTCAGCAGCCCAGACAAGAAGGAGGCTTGAATGACTGTTAGTACAGTCTTGGTCTGTAGGAGCATATTAATAGAGTTGTTTAGATTGCCTAGTACACATATCTCACAATTGGTAGTGCTGCTGTTACTTTTTCCTGAAAAAAGTCCAGCCTCAAATGTGTGCTTCTGCTATTATTTAGCTAATTATTCTGGGCCCATTTCTCCAAGCACCTTTGCACAAAAGACGTGAGCTCTCAGGATTCCTGATGCATGTAAATGCTCACTGACAATCATGAGAGGTGGGCATGTATGAAATGATACACTGGAACCAAGGAAATTATAATTCTGATATGTTTTATGTCAAGGATATTGCATGTAATTAGTATCAAAAAGCTTAACGTACTCAATGGGTCATACTGATCTCATACCTGGAGGATGAAGCCCAAAGAAGCTCAGCTGCTTCCCGTCAGATACTTGGCTGTAGTAACATGCAATGTGTGAGTGGGAGTAAAAGCAAATTGACTCTGTAATTGACTCTGACCATCGACTCCATTCACACCCAGAGGAGCTGTGTCCATCCTATTTTTTCGCTCAATCACTAACCACACCACGAGTTGTATTTATGCCTAGTACTGCAGTGCTTGGAGGCCTAACCCTTGCCTGTCCCCTCAGCAGGGCAGGCTCCCTAGAAACACCAGAGCGTACTTCTGACACAGGGCATGGAGTCTGGTTGCACCACCGCACAGGCGAGAGCGGGAGTTCTTGGCCGGGGTCATGTCAGTATGCTTATTTTGATTTAACAAAGTCCCTGCTGACACGTCTCTGATGACTGGGCTCAGTAGTGCTCCCCGGAGCGGGGATGAGAACTGGCTGAGGAGAACCACGAGTGCCGTTCCAAGCGAACGGGCCTCTTGCGGTTTGCTCGGAAGCATCATATGCGTCACTCACCCAATTTTGGGGCCAGTCTACCAGTGCATAAGTGAACCCATCCGTGTGGTGGTTGCTATAAAAAGGCAGGTAAAGGCTACGTGGGTGTGCAGGGTTGCCTTATTCACCAAAGGGGATGGAGCTCTCCCATCGCAAGACGGGCTCCATCCCATTTTGCACCCTTCTGTGCTGCTTTATTAGCATAGCAGCAGCCAACATATTCGGTGAGTAGACTTGTTCTTTGTATTTGCCTGTGTCTAGTAGTAACTCTGCTCCCGGGATCTTTGTGCTGCTCTTTCTATTATTCCATCTATGTATAGAATGATTTTGGATTTTCCACGTTGCAAACAGCTGGTTATTGTGTGCTGTGCAGGCTAAGTTTGAGCTCCACATCCTAAGCTATGAGGATATTTAAATGTTCAGGGTTATAGGACTTCAGTACATCTGGGTTTTGGGTGGCAAAAAAAGTTTTCTGAAAGAGCAGGCTAAACTAGAGAAGGGGCTTGGGGAAGAAAAGTGGGTGCTGCAGGGATGTGAAGGTCCTAAGATTATATCTACTTTTTGTATGTGGCATCATCTAATTTAGGCTTGAACCTTAATTTAAGATTCTGGAGAGTCTGAGAGCCATCCCCACTTCTTTTGTCTGAGTCTGATAGTCCTGCACAGCAGGCAATTTGAATCACTCGTTAATCTCTTTAACTCAGATGTCTCATTAGACCCTCTCTAGCACTGTACACAGGGTTCTCCATACAGCCCAGAGCAACTGGCTCAGAGGCATGTTTAAGATGAAAACGGTGAGGTTTGCCTACCTGTGAATATCTGTAGGGGGGCTACGTAAAATCCCTGTACAATTTTGTGAAAGCTTGTACATGAGCTTAAGGGGACACAATAAAAATGCACAGAAAACGGAAGGGTTTGAGCACAAATCCCATCTGTGGTCAAAGAAGTCCCTGAGCTGCAAATTATTGGAGGCTGAAAATACTTACAGAATACTTATGATGTGTTTGCCCTGCTATGTGTGGTCACACTCAGACCTAATACTGGGTTAAGTGAACCTTTTGTCCAAATCACTGTAGCTATGGTTTGGTTTCTTTGCTGTATTTTTACAGAACTAGTCAGTGGAATTAAGAACACAACACTCATCAGATCTTGAGGATGGGAATGTGCCAGATCAACTAATCTGTTCTATAAAAAATAACCTACTAAATATCATCATTCTCCTAAAATAGCATCCAAATTTGGTTCTAGATTAAGAACTGAAAGGTCAACAGTTTTCTTGCTAGGTGGCTTCAGTTGATCACTTGCCCTCATAACAATTGAGAAGTGGTCCTAATATGAATTAGGCTGACACTAACTGCTAGATTCCTTTAGGTCTTTCACGAGATTAAGAAATACCACTCCTTTTGGTGGAACAAGGAGTGACTTAGCTTCAGTAATGAATAAATACTCAGAAACATTAATAGTGATGAGTGTGGTTATGAGAAAGGGCTGTTTTGTGGTGATAGGCACAACTAACTGAGTCAGTGAAGTACCCCAGGTACCAGAAAAGCGATAGCTGTACCAGTACAGAACAGAGCTGAGACTAATTAAATGCAGGCCTGGGAAAGGGGTTCACGAGCACCTCAGTCATGTGCTTATCCTACAGCAGGCAGCCCAGCGAGTTTGTTCTGTACCTCCCAGCGCTGTTCCATGCAGAAATGCACGCAAGCAGCAGTGGGGAAACAACCACTCAGACGCTTGGTGCTTTTACCACGTAGCACTGGCACTAACAGGGTTTTGGTAAGAACAGGCTTGTGGTGAAACCACCCTTACATGTTTACCTTCTTCTTTCAGAGTACCAGACAGATTCCCAACCATTACGTCCATGCGAACTTCAGAGGGAAAAGGCTTTTTCAGGAGGAGAAACCTACGTTCCTCAGTGCTCAGAAGACGGCCAGTTCAGGTAATTCATCCCTGCTGTTGTATGGCGTGACCTTTCACTACTAATGAAAGCTTTAGCTTCAGTTTTGAAAAGCCTCCTCATTGGTGGCTGGAGGGTGGGGGTGCAGGAGACTGAAGGGATTTCAATGAGCCATGTTGCAGATCCAGCCTTTACTGAATAAATTCCTTGTTGCTGGAAATAATCTCTGTGTTAAGAGGTCAATCTAAGATTAAGAAGCTAATTTTGGCAGCATTATTTGCATGTTAAATACTTGGTGCAGGTTGTTGTGTAATGCAACTGCTGTCTTCCTACGCATGCTCGTGAGCCAAGTTGACTTGGAGAAGTCACCCACCCTGCTGTAAGTGGCACAGCTGAGTTTCCTTCTAAAGGCAATAAAGGAACAAAAGCATATGGAGAACAGTGTTTTAGAGGGCAGCATGTTGCTTGCGGATGCAGTGAGTTACTGAGTTAGAGCTGAGGGAGAGTGCAAATTGTAATGTTCTCTACTGTTACCGTATCGTCGTTGCTTAGGGTGGGGACCTGGACCATGCTAGACTTGACTTTAAAATGTCTCAAAATGTATGGTAATCCTCAAATACTGAGAATCAGAATTCTGTCCAATGTGCTTGCTTCCTGAATGACTTCAAGTCACTTATCTGCAGTTCCTGAAGTCTTCAGTGAATAACTAGAATTAACAGCTGCCATCAGGTAGACTCACATTCACCACAAACACAGCCCTTTCTGATTCCATTATTTGCAGTGTTAAAGTACTTGAACTTTTTTGACTTGCTTTATACCTTGTTTTATGTCCCATACTGAGAACACTGTCACTAACAAAGTAAATCTTGTGGTCTCCTTCAGGACAGTACAGTGCAGTAGGGATGGACTTTCCTGTTGGTGTGTGGATGAGAATGGCATTGAGGTACCTGGCAGCAAACAGAACGGATATCCCATATCTTGTAAGTCACAAGTTTCTATTTTTGTTCAGATTGGGTGAAGACACATTTAAACTGCATTTGAACTGCTGAAATCAAGAATAGGTTAGCTCTGGACTTTGATGGACTCTAGTTTATTGTAATTTGCTGCATCTTTCTAGTGGAAGATCAGGAGTTTCTTCAGAACTGATCATGGAAAGCTGATACACCTGTATGATCTGTATTCATGAAGGTCACAGTGATGTAAACCATGAACGAAAGCTCAGTTTAGTGTGTTGGCTTTTGAGTTGGAGACCTTCAAGCCTTCTGTGATGGGTTTGTGTATATCGATTTTCATGACCTCAGGTCCATCTGTGTCCTTATGTCACCTGGGTGAAGAACTTGCAGCTGTGAGAAAACTCAGGGGTTTGTGTATGTCTTAATAAATGTCTTAATAAATGATTCAGTGTGCAAAAAGTACCTTCCTCTAACTGTGCTCCTCTCCGGTATTTCAGGCTTATCCTTTTGCCAGCTGCAAAAGAGGAGGATCTTGGAGAGTCGATACATTAACAGCAGTAGCGTTTCCTACATCCCTCAGTGCCAGGATTCAGGGGCTTTTGAGGCAGTGCAGTGTGACACAGAGCTGGGTCAGTGCTGGTGTGTAGATCCGGAAGGAATGGAGATTTATGGCACCAGGCAGAGAGGAAAGCCAACGCGATGTAAGTAATATTCAACAAAACAGTGGGATTTTTAAGTGGGAAGGTTTGGTGTGAATGAAAGGTGGTAGATCAGGAGCTCAGAGACTGCAGCCTACACTTACCCTGTAGAGGTATAGGTGCTTAACTGCGGCATTTAACTCCCGCTTTCATAGAATCATAGATTCTCAGATTGGAAGGGAACCATAAAGATCATCAGGTCTAACTCCCTGCTCCTCATAAAGAGAATATGAAGCACCTGGGTGTCCAGGTTCAATGCAATGGATCTAAAGCCCTTTCAAACCATGGGGTGGCTATTCAGCTGTTTGTGGGAAGTTAAAACACCAATAAACGTTACCTTTGCTTCCTTTCAGGTCCAGGGAACTGTGAGACCCGAGACCGTCGCATTCTGCACGGGTCTGGGGAGAAGAGCCCACCACAGTGCTCAGCAGATGGAGAGTTTCTGCCTGTCCAGTGCAAGTTTGTCAACACTACAGACATGATGGTTTTTGATCTTGTTCATAGTTACAACAGGTAAGAGCACAGGCTTTGGAAACGGGAAATCAATCCTGCTTACCTGTCCAGGTCACTGGTTTAATGCTTTCTGGTTTTTTTCCACATGAAGCCCTTCTTCTGTGACCTAACATGGTATTATTTTCTATTAATAAATAGACCAAGTAAAAACCTTTTTCTTCTGAATTAAATTTGCTCATTTAGAAAAGCCTGATACTCTGTCTCTGCAGTCTAATCAATGTGTCCTCACACAACAGACAGACACACACAACAGCAAACAAGATAAATGTGGAAGGAAGAGAGGAATCCAGATGTATATATGAGGTAGGCAAGGTGGTTCCATATGGGAAATGAAAACAGATGGACAAGTGGCAACATTCAAAGAGCAAGTTCCACATGACGGTGGGAAACTCTTGTCCATTTAGGCAGTGCCAGGGTTGCTCACGCAGGTGACCCAGCAAGTGGTGAACAGGCCAGCTGACATACATCAGCCTTTGATGGTTGGAGTGGGCTGGGGAAGACTTCAAAATGCTGGGTCAAATCTTTGTCTGTGGGAACAAGAGGCTGTTGTCCTGTGGAGGAGCTCAAGTTAATGCTCGGGTGGAGAAAGAAGGGGTGGGCAAGGGAACTGCAGGGAGAGGAGTTTGTTTCGATGCAGATGTTCAGATCTCCAGAGAAATCTTTGTCTCTTGTGAAATGCTGTTATCTTGGCGTCTCGGTCACCACATTTCTCCGGTGGAGGGCAGTGGAGTGTCACATTGTTATGTCACATTCTGACCTGGCTCGGTAGTAGCAAAGGCATTTTATTGTAAATGTCAGTTTTGCTGTTTTGAGGGTTTTCTTTTTTAACTTATGCAAAACTGAAAGGCAGGACCAAGTGCACAGTGCAAATTTGTCAGAGCTTCAGAGGAGGTTATTTTGGCAAGAGCAAAATCTAGCTGTTTTATTTGTTGGCCTGTGGAGTGTGGAAGTTCTAAAAGACACTATATCCAGATATCTCCATGGGAGTTTGGAGACTGGGGCTCCAACTGGGAAGGCTCCGGTTGTGGATCCCACAGAGGAGAAAGCAATGCTGTAAATTAATGTATTTTTTTTTCTCCTATTGGGACATTTGTCTGCAAAGACCTGTGAGATTGGGCTCTTCTTGTGTAACTAGTCACAGCAGGATCATTTCACTCCCAGCTATCCACCTTCTAATTATGTCATTGACTTAACCCATTACCATCATATCTGAGCAGCTCAGGTCATTAATGTATTTATTTTTACACTATTCCTGCCTGAAATGTCATTGTCCTGTCCCATAAACAGGAGACCAGAATACAGAGCTGGAGGGATGAGTTCCACAGAAAAGGACTATAGCAGAAAAAGGATTTAAACCCGTATTTTAAGTTCATGTGTAACCAGTGGAACAACTTCCTTTGATTCCACAAACTGATTTTTGAAATCTAGACACGTCATACTAAGTCCCTTCCCAAATTGTTTCCTTATACCTTCATAAGTATTCCAGAATAAATCAGTATGTTAACAGAGGCTTAAAGCTAAGGTTTTCCCAAGAGAAAGACTTTTACAAAGAAAGATAACTCCAAATTTCTTGCCTTACCCTGGCAAACTGGCTGCTTATTTTATTGGTTCTTGTTTTACACAGACTGTACCCATATCCTACTTAGATGGGCAGCCATATAGAAGGCCCTGTAGCAGACTGGGGAGAGAGATCAAAAAATCAAAATGAAAGAGTTCTTTTTACTTTCTTATTATGATTTTGTTCAGACTTAACACCTGTGTCAATGTCTTTATCTCAGCTCACTGGAGGTTCTGCCCTATAACATATTATTTTGTTGGCAGTGGAAAAAAACGTGATTTGGTTTTCTCCTTCTGTGTCTGAGTAGTCAGTGATAAAGGCATCTGTAACTTGAGCTGCACATATGAAACATAGAAGGGGTTACTTGCAAACCTGCTTTTGAAGGTCAGTAGTGAGTTATCTTTGATGGAAGCCAAGAGCAGAAACTCACAGTTGGAAGAAAAGGTCAACAAACTCGCATTTATTTACTTTCCCTTATTTCTGAGTGTGAGCAATCTTGGTGAAACACAGGGATACACTATAAATTTATCCATAACTTAAACATAGACATTTTTGCTTCAGCCATTGTTTTTACTGGGTCTGATAGCTGAGGTACTCTGTGTTATCACTCCTTATCTCAAGGGGTGTGATAAAAAAAGAGAAAGAAAAATGGCAGTAGGAAGTGAATTTTCCAAGTAAGGTGAGCAAAGTTCTGTCCTCTTGTTTGTGTGGGCGTAATTTATATCCGTTTGTACTTTATTTAGCTGTACTCTCAATTTGGAACAAAAATAACCAGAATGACAGGATATGACTGCACATCTGCCCCATATAAAAGTAGTGTAATTATGCATGTGACTTCTGAACGTTGAGGATGAAAGAAAGCAGCATGCAGAATTTTTTCATTCCATCCTGTTTCACTCAGCTAGATGTTGAGATGCTGAGGTGATGAGCTCCAAGGATTTCCTTTGAATATAAGGGCATTGCTTTCCTAAGAAGAGAAAAGATCATTTTCCTGATTGGGCAGTGGCCAGTGCATGGTAATTCAGGGGAGCAGAAAGTTCTTCATTTGTATCCATTTGTACACAGAAGGACATATAAAGATGGTATTTAGCTGTTTAAATCTTAAATTGCATTGGTTTAATGCTGAGAGAAGTCCCTTTGTGCCCTGAAATATGGCATTTTTATTGCATTCAGCATACCAGGGTCAGCAGCAGGTCTGGATCAGCAAATACTGATTCGATGATCCAGGGTGAAGGGAGTCAGGAAGTTTTTAATCTGAAGACATGGGAGTGTACCAGAGTGGAGCAGTGCTACGCAGGAATGTGCAGGCTCTGAGGCAGGAGCGCTGCTGGGTAATGCTGGGATAACCCCAGGTTGCCAGCCCCTTCCCTTGCCAGGGGTTGCTCTTGCTTCTGCATTCATTCCCCAGCTTGTGCTCTGATATGCTGAGGAACCAATAGCATCTTCAGCTCTCCTGGCAAGGGCTGGCAGAGCTCTCAGACAGACTTTTCAAGGTACCAAAGGCCTCTTACTCCACTGTCCCACCTGTCTGCTGGGATGCTGCCAGCGCTGGGTCACACACACATTTTTCTGCATTTCCAGGGCACTGCAGACTGCATGCCTAGAGCAGCCCTGAGGCTGCAAGAGGATGGCACTGGAACTGAGGCTGCTTATAGTCCCTGTTTCACAGGGCAACTCTAAACTGCTTTGGCAGTTAACCCTTGCCCCAGTTGATGAGAGCCTAATCTAGCTTTACTCTTACTGCTAAGTGTCCAGTCTTGGTTAAAACTTCCTTTGTGTAATTCTCTGAATGTCTTGAGCAGGAAATTCCACTTCCCTTGTTAGATTTTTCCCAAGTAAGTCACATGCACCTGGGACACCAGACTTTTATTATATTTTGGGGTAAGGGGTACATGTCTGTAAAATAATGTGATTGGTTTGGAACTTGGCAAAATTGTTCCATTGGTTGTATTGCCTGAATCTAGAAAAAATTATCTTCTGTTTGCTTGGAGAAACCCTAGAGTGTCTGTCAGTTAAGACCATATTTCTTATGGGTTTTTTTCCAACTCTGAAGCTATTAAGTTTCCTTCCTAAATCATTGCTTTGCTGGAATCTGTCTGTTGTCACTCCTAGAATATTATACTGAAAACTGGTGGTTTTTATCTCCAGAAGTAAGAGTCTTACTTGTAACATGTTAAAAACCCCTTTCTCCTTAACCTGTTGAGCCATGTTCTAAAAATGAAAAAGATTAGTGAGGTTTTTATCTTTTGTGCTTAATTCAGTGCAGAAAGTAGTAGTAGTGCAGTAGGATGTAGGGAAGAGGAAGCAACCTGTATGTTTAGGCACTCTGCCATTCTGTGCAGATTTGTGGAAGGAGCTAATGAGCGGGTGCTGTAATAACATGAAGCCAACGTCTGTCTGTTTTACACTCTTTGACAGGCTTTCAAAGATGAGAATAGAGTTGAAAATTAGTGCTAGATGGTGGATACCTGCTTAGGAAGAAATCAGAAATCTGTCTGAAAGGAGATATTACTGTCATGTGTTTGCTTAAAGAATTGTGCTTAAAAAAAAGGCATTTAGGGGACTTGTTAGCCTACTGAACCACTGATTTGGATTCGTGTCAGAGCCTTATTGACACAAGGAGACCGAAAGGCTTTGTAATAGCTTTGTGCTGTGCTGACATCCTTGCTATACGGATCTGTGAGGGTAACCCAGACGATGCTTTGTTGGTGTCGACGCACCTCCCCGGGCTCTTCACAGGAGGCTGCTTTTCCTTCCAGGCTCCCGAAGGCTTTCCAAACATTCAGCTCCTTGCGGGAGACGTTCCCGGAGGTCTCTGGGTACTGTTACTGCGCGGACAGCCTGGGGAGAGAGTTAGCAGACACGGGTAAGTACCCACCAGCATCTGATCCTTTAGCTTAAGCGGCTTTGAATTCCCAAAGGAATCAAACAATCGAACTTCAGTACCCCAAACCATCAATTATTCTACTGCAGACTGAACCTCACAAAACCACAGCACACTGCCAGTCGCTGGGTGTTCCTCCTGCTCATTTGGGCAGACGTCAAGGCTGATGACTGGGCATTCAGCAGTGGTTGTGTGATGCGGTGCTTTAGGGTTATACAGTGTAAATTCACATTTGGCCTGTTTAGAAGGCTGGTTTTCTTTTTCCTGACCAGCTAACAACTCTGCTACTCTTGTGTAAAGTGACTTCAGCCTTAAAACCAGGCTCTGTGCTAAAAGCCTGTCTTTCCCAGGCTTGGAACTGCTGCTCGATGAAGTTTACGACACAGTTTTCTCTGCCCTGGAGCCTGCCCGCACATTCATGGAGACCAGCATATATCGGATCCTGCAGAGGCGGTTTCTGGGGGTTCAGCTAGCTACCTCTGGCAAGTTCAGATGTAAGTAGCACTCAGGTGTTGCCCTGTAAGTAAGGTGACAATTTGAAGCTTGTAGGTGACAGCTGCCATTGGGGAGAGTTTTCTAGGAGTCTTTTGCACTACAAGTGTATAATATCACAGTTTCAGTGTAAGAATCAATGTCCCCGCATTGCAGCTGGTTTTTCACCTCTAGATTGTACATTCTTACCAGCAGATTGTACCTGTCCTCTGATCAACACTTTCCCACGCACCTGAAGTCTGCATTTGTTGAAATCCCATGGACTCTCCGTATCTCTTGCTCTCAGCTTACAGAGATGGATCCGATGATTTAATAAATTAAAAGCCTGAGAATATGCTCCCTAATTTATGATGGTACACTCAGAAACAGGAACGATCTTACACTGGCCACTGCACACTCCATCCCCAGGAGGCTACACAAGTTTGTCATGCCTTAGCCAGTGAGGCTGAACTTCTGCCCTTGGGTCCATTCTCTCCTCAGCTGAGGCAGGAGAATGGAGAGCTTCTCTGCCTGTAAACTCTGTGGGAAAGGAGGTCAGGTATCTCCTCTCTCTTACACCAGATCCCAAGAGAATTGCCTTGCCTGGGGGGATTTTGAACCCCCTGGTGTGATCCTTCATCCTCTCATCCAAATTCCTCTGACTTTGCTGTCTGACCCTTGCTAAGGGGTTGTATAACCAGAGATATTAAGCAGCTACTGATTTAAGTCTTGCAGCCGTATAGTCACGCAGTTTTTCTATTTCTGGGACGAGGTGATAATTCTGGGAGGCTGGAAAGCATCTTCCCCCTCCCACTGCACAGCGTTGTGCTGTAAGCTCTGACTGCAACAGGGGATGCAGCGGCTGTCAGCAGAGATGAAGCTGTACCAGCCACAAGATGGAGATGTGACCATGTTCCTCAGCTGCTGAGGAAGACTGTTTGGTGACTAACCCAGGCCACACACGGCCACCTGAAGTCATACACATCAGGAAAGTTGTCAGACTTCCTTGATGAGCAGGTTGTTCTGATGTGATGCTCGTGCTGCCTCAGCCTGGTACCAGGAAAGCACTTGGAGGTGAGAAATGTTTAGGCTTATACAAACAAGCAAAATTTCTGTTGGAAAGGTGGAGTTTAGTAATGGAGAGATCATAACTCAGGAAATTTGCTTTATGGAATTTTGGCTTCCCTGCCATTAAGGCCAGTTTGACAGGAATAGGGTCTTCAGATCCCTGTGGAGGGAAATGAAAGAAATTGGGTGGTCCCAGACCAAATCTCCACGTTCAGCTGCAAATGCTTTTGCACGAGCAATGCCTTATTATCTTCAGGAATGTTGATAATCACCTTCATCTCAGTCTCCCAAGCTGCACATCTGTTTGTTGACCAACTTTGCATTTGCATGAAGGGCCGGAGCTCACCTAGCCTTCAGCACAGCTCCCCGAAAGAGATGCTGCTACGCTGCCTACCCACGACTACGGCTGAAAAATGTGTTGAGGTTTTGTTTGCTGTTTAGTTTCAGAAATAAATACCTACAGCAGAAAAGCCTGGGGCCCATTCTCTAGATGGAGAATTTGCATTTTGCGCTGGTACTTGAAGTTTCACTGAAAACAGTCAGGAAATTAAACCTTTTCTTTTTTCCCCTCACAAATAGGCAAACAATGGGATCAAGCAGAGATGGCTATGAAACTTTAAGCTTTCCCTCCTTAACGCATACTGTTTTTTTTCCAGGCCCCTCAAAGTGTGAGGTCGAGCGGTACGCAGCCCTGCGTTACCAGCACGCCTACGTGCCGTCTTGTGATACTGATGGGGGCTACGCGCCGGTGCAGTGTCAGCAGGGAGGACAGTGCTGGTGTGCGGACACCAAAGGGCAAGAGGTCCAGGGCACAAAACGACGAGGACAGCCCCCGCTCTGTGGTATGTGTAAGGTTTGGAAAAGGAAAAATGAGCACATCTCTAGGCGTTTTTAGGAAGAAACACGAAAGACCGGTTCTCTTCTCGGCTCTGACAGATGCTGGTGTTCAGAAACTGGGTTCCAAAAACATCCCTGGGGTGAAAAGCCACATTCTAATAAATTATTAAATATCAGATTCCTTTTATTTTCCTTTATGACCTTTCTTTAGCCTTTTAGTTTTGCATACAGAAAGGCTTTTCTTTGCAACTGTGATATCTGTCTCTTGACTCCAGGAGCTGGGGAGTTAATTCAGAGTATCTGGGATAATATAAAGAAGCCAGTGATGGTGGGTTTGGGTTTTACCTCCTTCCTTTGGTGAAAAGCTATGAGATTTCTAAGGCATGTCTTATCCTGCGTATTTTTTTCCCATCTCTGTCACTGCATATTTGCCCATGAAAATTGCCAAATCCTGTAAAAAACAAAACACCAAACCCAAATAATTCAGGAAAAGGTTTATGGGTTTGGGCTTTGAAAGTTTTCATGAAGAATGCCCCATCAAATCCGTGCCTCAAATGGAAGTGACAGTAGAAATGTCAAAGGTCCGGAGGGGAGGAGGAAAGTTAAAAACCTTCACTCTGAAGTGCACTACCTAAATATTCAGGATTGTGCCGGAGGCCTGGGGGAGCACAGGGTCTTAATGTGGGGGCCGCCTTCGGGGAAGGTAATTGCTCAGTCTGCGAGACACAGTCTTACCACGCAGATAGAGAAGGTGGAACCTACTCTGGGTGTCAGGGCTCCGGGTCGCGCACAGTGCTCTGGGCACAGGCAGGCTTCCTGTGAAATGAGAATGTTAGCATGCCTCTGAGGCCGATCACCAAGGATATTGCAAGGAACCTCCGAGAGGCCTCGCCATATGTGGGGACTGGTTGTTTTCTCTTTGAATCTGCTTTGCTGAGGCCTCCTGATAATTTTTTTTTTTTCTTTTGGTGGGTGGGTCAATGACTTGAGGCTGTTCCCAGCTTTTATTGGCGGACTCAGGAAATTTAAGTAGGGAAAAAATTTCTGCAGAGGTTTTGCAGACTCGCTCCCGAGAAGGTATTTCATGAGGGTATAGCTGCAGTCACTGTTCAGACAGCTACACGCCACGCGCGTGTCTCCGGGTCTGCTCCGTTTTCTTTCTCTGCGGCACCTTCAACTCGTGATCAGCAGTGTGAATGCTGAGGAGGCAGACACCTCGGTGTGGGTAGCAGGTCGGGTGCGCACATGACCTGGGGCACCAGGCAGTCCTGAGAGGGACATGCTCCTTTTCAGACCTTTACAGTAAATGCACCCCAGGGGTGCTTTGTGTCTTTATTCCTTCTCACTCTGCTTTGATTTGGTTCGACAGTGGGTAGAAGGGGAGAGCGTTTAAAGACCATGATCCTACCTTTGTTTCGTATTAACATACTTGCGGGATTGTGGCTTACACTAACTTACTGGTCCCCAGAGGAATGTTCTTCATCCGTCTTACCAAGACCCAGCACTGAAAACAGAAGGGGTCCATCCTACAGAAAATGCCTTTACAAAGGACCACTGTGAGGGACCCCAGGCCCCTGCCAGGACCTGTGGAGCAGGACAAGGGTGCGAAGGGACGACTGAGAAAGATGCTGATCACAGAGCCTCAGATTACTTGCTAATCTATTTTAGCAGCTTTTAAGACTCCCGGCTTTCATCCTTACTGTTAACAGGATTTATGACTGCTTTATCATATTGCCTGAATGTGGAATAAATGGGGATGGGGCCGGGAGCCTAAGGAAGGCCATGCTGGAGTGGAACAAACCTGTTTATCCACCATCCTGTCCCTTACACTGACAGCAGTGGCGCTTAGGGAGAAAGCGTGAGAAACAAGGGTAATACATATAGCTTCCCTACATCCTCCCTGTTTCTTGCAGCCTGGGGCATCTCTAGACTGGAGGCTAAACCTGGATCGTTGTGTTCAGCCTTTTAGCCTTCCCAGCATACTCTGGCAATAAATTTTATGATCAGAATTACATGCTCTACTTCTAGACTGTTCTAATTCCTGTACTGTGAGAAATAGTGAAATTTCTCACAGTGAAATATAGTGAATATATATATAGTGAAAAATAGTGAATAGTGTGAGAAATGTGAAATACACAAAGAAGCTCAGAGGGCTGGAGCACCTCTGCTATGATGAAAGGCTGCAAGAATTGGGCTTGTTCAGCCTGGAGAAGAGGAGGCTCCGAGGAGACCTCATTGCAGCTTTCCAGTATCTGAAGGGGCTACAAGGAAGCTGAGGGGGACTTTTTACAAGAGCCTGTAGTGACAGGACAGGGGGGAACGGGTACAAATTGAAAACAGGGAGGTTTAGATTAGATATCAGGAAGAAATTCTTCACAGAGAGGGTGGTGAGGCACTGGAACAGGTTGCCCAGAGATGTTGTGGATGCCCCATCCCTGGAATTGTTCAAGGCCAGGCTGGATGAGGCTTTGAGCAACCTGGTCTAGTGGAAGGGGGCCCTGCCCATGGCAGGGGGGTTGGAACTAGATGGGCTTTAAGGTCCCTTCCAACCCTAACCATTCTATGATTCTATGAAATACTGAATAATAATATTCTATTGTGAATGATGTGGAGAATACTGTTTTTTTAAAAACCTTTCTTACATTTTTTTTGTCCAAGTTAAATAGCCTCTCCTAATGGAAAAACTGTTCTGTCAATATGTTTTTTGCATCCCTTCTCTTGAAGTCTGCCACTTTTCAAGGAAAGGTAACTGTGTGGCCCATGATTCAAGCTGCTGTGCGTGTTCCAGGGATCAGTCAGTGCCACAAGCACCCTATTTGGTTGGGTGTAATGTCTTTATATGTACTAAATCTTTCCTTTTTTTGACGTCATTTCAGCCTTAGGCTGACATTTGCAGACGTCCTTCTTCAGTGATGTGTTGCATCCTAACTTGGAGACATTGTTGTCTGTGCATGAATGTACAGATGGGGCTGGATGCAGGCACACCTATGACATAGCTGGGCCCATGTTGGCCAGAGCCACTGTTGCTACCCTCAATACTCTGACATTTGACTATTTTTGTTGAAATTTAGTATTTTTTTTCCTTTAGAGATAGTTTGTGAGTGCCACTTGGTCCTTAGCACTCTATTACTGTTAATTCTAAAAATTTGTTATCAAACCTCTCGTAATGAACCCTTCAGTATGAAACTGAAGACCTGGATAGGAAGCCTTCATAAATTCCTCATTAGTAGGCACTGGTAAAATACCTTTCAGTTTTTCTGCAGTGTATTTCTCTTTCTTAGGTTCACATATTGCACCTTGATCATCGTAGGTTTACGTTAGAAGCAGGCATCATACCAGAAAGTTAACATATTTGGAAAAGGCTTTATTCATTCTTTCAGCCATAGGAACAGGAGTAAGGGTTTACATTGGGAAACAGTAGAACCAGGAAAAAAATACAGAGCAGACAACTCAGACGTGGTGAAGGAATGTTTTTGTTTGACTTGGTGTCTTGACTGGAGAATTTCATGACCATATTCAACAGGCATTCAAATTTCCTTATCAACATGGGTGATGTGTAGTTGAGGAACTAGAGACAAGTTTAATTATAATTTTATGTGGTTTCTGCTGAGACTGCTTGAAAGATAGCCATAAAGTGACAAGTTTTGGAGGTTCTAAAATTTTCTTTTTTAAAAAAATTTTTATCTAGGCAACGAACAAGTGTGCATCTCTGAGAGACGACGGGCCTTGTCGAGGATCTTTTATGGCCCTGCTGGGTACTTCAGTCAGCCCAATTTGTTTTCCACACCAGATATTCAGTCAGAAAAAACAGCTGGCTTCTCAAAAGCCTGCCCTCCCTCCTTCAAGGTGCTCTTTCTGGACTCTGGATTGTCATCCCCAGTTGCACGAAGCCCGTATGTCAGCCAAATTCCTGGGCTAGAAACCGCCCTTAGTGAAGCCATCACAGGCATGTTCCCATCAAGGGAACTGGCTCAAGTGGTGCTGCAATTTACTGCCGATCCAAAGCGTTTCCAAGAAAACCTGTTTGGAGGAAAGTTCTTGAAGAACTTGATACAGTTTAACTTCACAGGGGCACTTGGCACGAATGGAAAATTCAGCATTGGCCAATTTTTCCCACAGGAGGCTGCGGCCAAGAGTGACAACAGCCAAGGCCTTCTGGAATCAGCTGAGGCATTTTCACTGGAGGTATCAAAGGAGAGCTCCATTCTGAGCAGACCTCTTGTAGGCAGCTTTGGCCGCACAGTAACTCTACAGGACAATCAGAATATGATGAAATTCCTTTCATCTGTTCTGGAACTACCAGAGTTCTTCACTTTTCTTCAACAAGTGATTTCTGTACCCAAAAGCATTGCTGAAGATTTAGGTGAAGTGGTGAAATTAGCATTGGGATCCAAAGACTGCAGTGAGGAGCCAAGGGACCTGTTTGTCCCAACATGCACCAAGGAAGGGAGGTATGAGGAAGTTCAGTGCTATGCAGGAGAGTGCTGGTGTTTGGACACTTCAGGTAAGGAAGTTCCACGCTCAAGAGTTCAAGGCAAACGTCCAAGGTGTCCCACTGATTGTGAGAAGCAAAGGAGAAACCTGCAAATTTTGAAGCAAAGCCTGCCTGCAGGATCAGATCTTTTTATTCCTTCTTGTACAGAGGATGGAGACTTTCTGCCACTCCAGTGTTATGGGACAAATTGCTTCTGTGTTGATTCGAATGGCAAGACTATTCCAGGAATAAGGGGGAAAGCTGGAAAGCAAATGCAATGTAAGTCCTATGGACTGGGAATTTAAAGATGCTTGCATTTTGTATTGGAACTTCATGATTCTTTCTTCATATCTGGTTATATCTGGAAATGTATGGATGATGTATACGAACGATATTGTCCCCTAACAGGAAAGTGAGTCAGTCCTACAGTAGCAGAGGAATAGTGGGAAATACAGTGCACATAAGCCTTGTTATCGTAACTCTTAAAGATGGTACTCTCTACTTTCAGTGGGTTAGGGTAGGCACATGCAAAACAGAGGAGTCAGGACAGAAAAGTGAGCCTTAAATGACTTGTCATACATCAATTTGGCATTGCAACTCACTTATAGACTATGAACTGCGTGTGCTCCCCTTCTAGTAATGTAATACAAAGGAAGAAGGAAGCTCATAGGCTAGGGATATTTCGAGTTTCTGTGAACTGAAAATGGCACATCAACAGGGAGAACAGACCAAGAGACAAGCCTGCTTCTCATTTTGGAAGGAATAGCAGAGTATCCAGCAGATGATAGTGATACATAGTGGAGGAACTCCTTTGAAGAGCAGTTTGCAGGAGTAGTGGGGAATTTATCGCAATGAGCTGCATTGGTAGGGGATTTATATCTAGCAACCCATCTGTAGTGCAGTCAAAAATAAACAGGTTCATAACTCTCTGGTGCTCAAAAGGAGATGAGCGCCTGTGTTTTGTCAAGTTTGTGTAGCTGCTTGGTGGCAAAATGAAATTTGGCTCTGGAGATGGCAGAAGAGGCTTCCAAAAAAACCTCACTCCACCGTTTTCAGGGATGATATCTTTATACTCAGCTGCAATATTCTCTAGAGAAAAAGAAGAAAGAACAACAGTCTGAAAATTCTGGTTAAGTCCAAGGAGAAATAAAATCAGTATTATCCTACTATTGAAATGGTTGCTTTCATAGGGATTGGCTGAATAAGAATTAACTGCCACATTATCAAGTGTATCTGAAAATACCGAGTTGGTGTGAACAGATTCAGGAAGGCATTTAGTGGCATCAAACACCTATCTTCGCCAGCAAGAACTACTGGCACCTAATTGCACAAATATTTTTAAAAATCTTATCTAAATGCATCTTTCAGTGCTCACATGCTTATGGAAATCTTACCCTGGTTCAGCACAGGAGTTTAATAGCACTGGTCCTCTTAATAACAGGCCAGAAATGTTACTGTTAGTGTTGGGATAAGTATCCAAGTTTTAGTAGTGGTGTTTATAATACTAGTGGGGTGGAGGGTATTGTATGTCTTCACTGCATTCGTAAGATGTGCTATGGGAGTTTTTCTTTTCCCCAGGCCCAAGTGCTTGCCAAGTCACAGCTGCTCAGGAGTTTGTAAGGGCTGTGAAAGCCCTGTTGTCAGATCCCAGTGCTGTGTCTCAGCTCTCCAGCGTCTACCTCCCGCAGTGTGATGCTGACGGTGCCTGGAAGCAGGTGCAGTGCAGCGGACCTCCTGAGCAAGCCTTTGAGTGGTATGAGCGGTGGATCGCAGAAAACAATGAAGGCAAAACCCTGCCCGTTGCTGATCTGTTGAACATCATAATTGGATATAAAGAGGCATCTTCCAAAGGCTTTTCAGCTTTTATTAAAGCGTTGTATGAGGCTGGGCACCAGAATGTCTTCCCAGCGTTCACCTCATATTCCTCCTTCACTGATCTCCCACCTGAAGTGCTGGAAGGAAATGTGACCTATGCATCTGAGAACATTTTACTGGATCCATATACATTCTGGCAGCTTCTGAATGAGCAGTTGACCTATTACCCAGGACCCTATACTGATTTCAGCAGTCCATTAAGCCACTTTGAACTTCGTGATTGTTGGTGTGTTGATAGCAAAGGAGAAGAGCTGCAAGGAACAAGGGCACTAGTGAACCAGGTCCCAGCATGTAAGTAACAGAATTTAGGCAGATAAGTAGCAGTGTTTCTGGTCTTTGCTTTCATGACACAAGAGGGAAGTCCTTTCAAGTGCTGTGAGGTAGGAGACAGTGTCTTGTTGGAAACATCATCAGTACTGCCATTGTCACTGGCCACCTGATGTGAGGTAATTCATTAATTCATTTTTGGTAAACAAGTGGTCTCTCAGCTTTGGGAATAAGGAGTAATAACGTTCTCTATCAAGTTGGTTTAGATCTTATAATTTGCAATTTGGACATATAATGCTTTTGCAGAAGACATTTAGCCAGATGGCAGAGGACACTTTGAAGTTAGGAACATTGTGTGAAGAATTGTATGGGAAATTCGCAATTACACTGTGATCTAAATGATTTTCAATAATGCCTTAAAATGAAGCAAGAGGAATTTCCTTTACTGTTTCTTACTACATGGTCAAGACTAACAGGTATCCTTTAGAAGTCACTAGGAGAAGAGCGGGCGGCACTGAATTTTGGTAAGCCCTCTGTCTAGACATCTGCACCAAAGCTGTTTGGACAGTTCTCTAGGCACGTATTACTTAACTCTGTTTGTAACCAATGAGAAGGAGGTAGCTTAAAATCATCAAGTTTTGGCCCAAGACTCTGAGAATGACTGACTGGGGGTGATTCCTGGTACACTTGGACTCTTGCTGTTCTATAGCTAAGCACTGACACGTCTCATTTGTTTGCTTGCTTTATTATGTAATTCAGAGCTGAGTGAGTGCAGAGAGAAACAGAACATGCTAATTAAAAGACCACCTAATTTTCACATGCAAATCTTAACTGGATTTAGAGGAAAGGCATTAATATACCCTCTGGTTCTACAGGTCCTGGTTTATGTGAAAGTGTTAAGCAACAAGCCATGAAATTTATGGAGGAGGCAGAGCAGCTCATCCTAGCATCAAATCGTTCCCACTTTGCTTTCGGAGAGAGCTTCTTGATGGCAAAGGGAATACAGCTCACAGACAACGACCTCCTACGCTCTGCTCGGCCCTACGAGTCAGAGGTAGTGGTCTCCGAAAAGCTGTTATCAGGCAGTGACTATGCTCTCCAGCTGGCTGCACGGTCAGGTAGGTGAGAGAGAGAGATGAGAGCTTAATAATATGGGTTAATGCCCAGGGACTGTGCAAGGGTACTCTGTGTCAAATTCAACTCTACTGAAAACCAGATGCAACTCAGCAGGTGTAATTAATGGGTGTAATTAACCTGACAACCCAAGAGCTGATTTCAGTTGTCTTATATGTATGACATGATGCATATATAAGATCTGGCCGCTTACCAGCTTTTACCTACTTGCAGCATTTGTTACTTTGCCTTCTGAAGTACAGGGAACATTCAAGTGTTTGCAAACGTGCATTTAAAATATCTTGTGTTGGCCACTAACAGCTTTCACTTGTCTTTTATAGTTTTGCATTTCTACTGGCGGAGTCACTTTGCTTCAAAACGTTCTGCTGGGGAAGCAGCGCAGCTGGGATTTCTCCCTTACATCCCACAGTGTGATGGCCTGGGAAACTGGGAGCCAACTCAGTGCTATGAGAGCACAGGTGAGCAATTGCTAACAAGATTCTGTGGCTGTCTCAACAAAGAAAAGCTAGGCAGAATTCTAATAAAAGGATGGAAACCCTTTATTCTTGTAGCCAAACTGGAGAGAGGTGAAGTGGTCTACAAGATGGGTGGGAAATTAAGTGGAGTGAGGGACTCAAGTGGCAGCTCACTGTGGCTCAAAAATCAGTCGATGTTCAGTTTCTCACTGGTAGCAGTGTTCCTCAAGGGACATTTCAGGGACTTAGTGCCTTCATTAATGACCAGGGTGATGAGATAGAGTACACTCTCAGCAAGTTTGTTGATGATAGGCTGCAGGCTAGGGCTGCAATGGAAGACTCAGACCACAGCTGCTGCATTTTCATTCTCACCACTGCTTTCAGGTGTGGTCTACTTATCTCTGGATAGCAGAGTTAACTGTGACTTAGATTTACTGACCACTTTCTACAGTGCTGCAGAAGATGAAAATCTGCCCAGTGTGCAGCAAAGCATATGGCAGTACAACATCTACAATAAAGCTGCTTTTCTTCCCTGACCAGGTCATTGCTGGTGTGTGGATGGGAGAGGACGTTATGTCATGGATTCCTTGGTCTCACGCTCAGTGGAACTTCCCAAATGTCAGTTGGTTTTTTTCCTAAATATTTGTCTTTACTTGTTCTTACAGATTTTAATAATTATTGAAAATTCTAGTATAATATGCGTGAAGCAAGCCTTGTTTCTATCCATTGCAAGGAAAGAAAAAGGAATTTTAAGCTTGTTTTGCTGGTTCATTTAATTTGACTATGAGTAATGTTGGTGTGCGTGGTTTGAGAATGGACCCTCTACTCTTGGTAGCCCTGCTTGTGCAGGGGTGTTGGAGCAGATGTCAGACCAGATGTCTCCAGAGGTCCTTTCCAACCTCAACCATTCTGTAGTTGTCAAACACCGATCAAGAATTCCCTGCCTGAGGCTGCAGCAGAGCCTAATAGAGATGTGCAAAGAAGTTGAGGATGTACCCCTTTCTCTAGCTTAGGTTTGAGAACTTGATTTTATTTTAACATGCTTGTATGTTTTCCCTCTTTCAGGCCAGACATCATGTCAGCGATCTCGAACAAATGCCTTAATTTCCAGCTGGAGACAGAGTGGTTCAAGGCTGGGTGCCTCTACAGCTGATCTGTTCATCCCCTACTGCCTTGAGGTGATTTAACATGACCAAGGGAGGAAAAGACAAAAACCTCACAGGTTTTGCTTACACTATGCCAAAGGCCTGTACAGTTTCAGTCTATGCTCCTTAAACAGCCCTTGTGCATTCCTATTCGCCTGAAAGAAAAGGGTGAGACAAAACAAACAGCAGGTATTGCCCCCATAAGGCAGAATTTAAATATTTTTCAGATGAAGAACAGGACTAGGAAGCTCTGTCCCTGCCTACGCTGTCTCCTACACGGTGGCTCTGCCTAGTCCTTTTGCACGGCTGTGCTCAAAAGGCACAGCTTAATTGACTGACATTCTGGGGATTCTTTCTTCCTATAGAATCATAGAATGGTTTGGGTTGGAAGGGACCTTAAAGATCATCTAGTTCCAACCATGGGCAAGGACACCTTGCACTAGACCAGGTTGCTCAAAGCCACATCCAGCCTGGCCTTGAAGACATCCAGGGATGGGGCATCCACAACATCTCTGGGCAACCTGTTCCAGTGCCTCACCACCCACTCTGTGAAGAATTTCTTCCTGATATCTAATCTAAACCCCCCTGTTTTCAATTTGTACCCATTACCCCTTGTCCTGTCACTACAGGCTCTTGTAAAAAGTCCTCTCCCAGCACCCTTGTAGGCCCCCTTCAGATACTGGAAAGCTGCAATGAGGCCTCCTCGGAGCCTTCTCTTCTCCAGGCTGAACAAACCCAATTCTTGCAGCCTTTCATCATAGGAGAGGAGCTCTAGCCCTCTGATCATCTTCGTGGCCTCCTCTGGACTCGCTCCAAGTGGTCCTGAGCTGTGAGAGAATGTCAGGATAAGAGGGAGCTGGATGCAGGTATCCCAAAATAGGGTCCTTGATGCTCTCAAAATATGGCAGTGAGCAGGATAGAGCCTGGAGATGGGCAAGGAACAGACATTTCAAACCAAGATGGTACCAGAACTTCATTTCAATGGGCTTTCAGTCTACATACAGCTTCTCTCAGGGCCTGGTCTGTGTATTAAATTTGGCAGGCTGTATTTTAATATTTTGTGTTACCTGTCAAGTATGACAAATGTAAATATAGTCAAATATTTTAACAAATTTTTGGGGTATGATTGTGATATGTCTGTATTAATATTCCTTGCAATGACATGTAATTGATTCTTTGTAGACGGGAGAGTATGCTGTGCTGCAGAGATCCGACACAGATATTTGGTGTGTAGATCCTATATCAGGAGAAGTATTTCAGCGTGGCAGCAGAGATTTGGATGGCAATCCTGAGTGTGAGTAATCCTTTACCCACAATCTGTGACGCTAGTGGCAATGCCTCATGGTTTGCAGCATATGTACTTTAATTTTCAGAATGATGCCAATGAAACACAGGGGACTTAAAATTTAATTCCTCAGTGACATAGTACGTACGAGCACATCAACATTGAAAGGGTATCTGAAAATAGTTACCCTTTACTTTCATAACGCCAGAAATAAACCAGGCTAGGCAAACAGATGAACAGGCTTCTATGCATTTTTTTTTACATCCCATTTCTTAACACCGAAGAATATTGTTTGGGCTCATGGATGAGTTTTCTAAGTTCTAAAGTTCAGGTGAATCCTGAACTTTAGGTACTGGGCCATGTGCAGTAGTGAGTCCATTTTACATGGTCAACAGTCGCTCCATGGAATGCAATTATGTCTATAAAATCTTTGTATGGTCTTCAGATAAGGACAGAGAGCTGTTGAGGTCTCATAGGATGTGGTTGATCCAAAAGGCTGAAGAATCCTTGCTCGTAGGATTTGGGATGCCCTGTTGGAGCCCGTGCCCTGGTCCTGCTCTTCTGAGCAGTACAGGCAGCCCCACACCCTGCCCTTCTGCGATGCTTGTTTCTTCAGTTGTTTAGTTACTGATTTTCTGCTTGCCATCTCCCATAGAAAATTTGGGAGAATTAATCTGCTGGCTTCAGGCAAAAAGTATCCCAGAGCTTCAGTAACAGGGTAATTTATTACTCAGGAGAGGATCGTGAGTGAGATGGTACTTTCATCTGATGCAGCAAGTCTGCTTTCTTATTCTTACATATGGGCTGATGGTAGAAGTCCGTGAAGACCTGCAAAAGGTCTGATGGGGGATAAGTAACTACATGTTCATCGAGGGATTATTTGTGTAATGGTTCATTAAACAGATCTACAAACAGACAAACAAAATTGGTAATAAGCAACTTTAGCTCAAGTTTGGACTGAACTTTTTTGGATCTTCTTGTCGGGGAGGGGGTGGGGGGGTGGTCCACATGCTCATGTCCCTGTTTTGTTTGATTGTGAGAGAACACAAATATTGATGTTCTGTGGTTGATATTTTTCCAGTTTTGAAAGTATTAAACTGGGACATTTTCAGTATTTAAAAGATATAAGTATCTGTATTGTTACACTTAAAATGACCTCACTTAAAAATTCTTATTTAAAAGATTAATTTGATTTTTTAAAAAAGAATTAAAATATAAGCATCAGAAGGATACACTATCAAATTTATGGCAAAAAAGTTAATAAAAAAGAAATATCAGTATGTTTTCCACTATTTTACTGATGCAAGTCTATCTAAGCTGCACTTTAATTTCTAGGAAAAAAATTTTTTTTATTATAGAGGAAATAATCTGACATTCCTATAATGATTCAAATTATTTATGGTTTCATGATCACTCACCTTTCTTCCTTATACAAAACCAGGCTGAAAACTCTGCTGTTTAGGACAATTCTGTACATTGGGATAGTTCATTTCTACAGATGATCAGTTTGCTGGCTTCTGCACTGTACCTTGCTATGAATTTCTCTCTTTAAAGGTCCTAGTTTCTGCAATATTCTGAAGTCTAAAACTGGTTTACGAGAAGCTGGCAAAGGCTACATCCTGGAGTGTGAAGGGGACAACGGCACTTTCTCATCCGTGCAGTGCAGCCAGGATCAAGAGAGCTGCTGGTGTGTCTTTGACAATGGAGAGGAGGTGCCAGGGACACGAGTAAGCGGAGGAAGACCTCCATGTGCAAGTGAGTTCCTGCTTGAGGTGCATTGCTTCTGAGCAAGCCCAGGTCTGGAACTTGACATAGATCCTAACTTTTTCCAATATTTAGTTGTATTTATGCTTCTTTGTTCCAACTTTTAGAGAGATTTTTGCTCAACAGATATGATTGTCTTTGAGTTATAGCAGATTTCAGACCTATCTGGGCACAACATCCAGTTTACTTCAAGTGCTTTGTCAGGGCTAAAGGAGAGAGGAATGGATCTTTGACTTTTCTTTATTCATAAACCTAGTTAAAACAAAGGAGTTGAGCTATTTAACCTAGCTAAAAAGGCACTTTGAACAGCTTGCTGCAATCTTGAACCTGTTCCAGTCTGAGCTGGCTCTGGGATTAAAAGCCATTCAACTGACTAAAATAAAATTTGAAAAATGTATATTTCTGCCATTCCTACTCTTGGCTTGTGACCAGAGTTGTGAAAAAGATGTGCCAAAACACTCCATATTCACCGAGTATTTCCTGCATGACCAGAGCTATGAAGCACTGGAATTCATTCATGGTTTCCAGTGAGATGGCCAAATGGGAGACATTTGGATAAATTTTATTTCCAGTGGCCTTTATACATCTCCCCATCAGTCAAGTGAGGCAAAAGAAATTAAAATTTCTACAAGGCTAGGCTCCAAAGTGTAATGATTAGTGGAAACTAGAGATGTAAAAAGAAACCTTCAACCAGTGCCTGTCAAACACTACTGTTTGTATAGTCTTTTTGGGTTGTTTTTTTTTTTTCTAATGAGAACTGTTGGTAGATTTAGGAAAATAAGATAAGAAATTGGTTTGGTTTCCTTTTATGATTGGGCTATGTAAAAAGCAACACATGCTCACCAGCCAAATACCTGATTGTGTCAACCCAACTGCCTATGAGGCATCTTAGTCAATTAGATAACTCCTCAGCCAACTTGGAAACCAACACCATCATAATTTCCGTTGAACTCTCTTGTACCAGTAGAGAGCTTTGCGGATGGGATTTTATGAGAAACCAGAAGGAGACCCCAGGGTTGTGTCTGCCCCATGCATTGTGGTGTTGTGTGGAGTTGCCCAACTGAGCTCTGAAGTGATGAGCTCCAGAGCTAGGGTGGTGTAGCCATGTGAGCATAGCACAGGTTTCTATCTCTTCAGAGAAGCAGAACTGATCAGCCTAACAAGTGCAGTGCTGCTGCCATCCTGTTTTCAGGTTATGGACTAATGTCTCTGTAGGACATGGTGTGTGTGATATTTATTTTATTTGGGCCACCTGGAGGAAGTCAGTGCAACACCCGGCACTCAGCAGCACGGATTGACATTTGCATGGACTCTGAAGGTGAACAGGGAAAAGTGGAAGCTTTACTAGTAGGCCAGAGAAAATTCAGAAGGCCTTGATATCTCCTTCTCTTCATGAAAGCTCATTTTCTAGATTTCCCCCTAAATTCATAGAATCATAGAATTACAGAATGGTTTGGGTTGGAAGGCACCTTAAAGACCATCTAGTTCCAACCCCCCTGCCTTGGGCAGGGACACCTTCCACTAGACCAGGTTGCTCAAAGCCTCATCCAGCCTGGCCTTGAAGACATCCAGGGATGGGGCATCCACAGTTTCTCTGGGCAACCTGTTCCAGTGCCTCACCACCCTCTCTGTGAAGAGTTCCAAGGGAATTTATGGAATATGTTCTAAGGAGAGTGTAGGTGCACCCCAAGATATGCCCCGACGATGATTTTACATTTTGCATACACATCTGATGTTTCTTGGGACCCTGTAATGTTTTCTCTAGGAAACAGCGACTGAATGATTAATGACCTTTCTTTTTTAAAAGACTCAGCTGAGAGAGAGAACTGCTTTGAAAATACAGTGGAAACCTGGCTTTACTGAAAGCTATTATTTGTTTTCTGCATTGAAATACCATTGAAATAATGTTTAATGGTTTTCCTGGATTTTGAAATGGCAAAGGAACTCATTCATGCTAAACAACTTAGTTATTGTGTAAGAATAAAGAAGCAAAAGTTATTATTCCCCTCAATCTACCCAGCCTTATACTTCTAGTCCTAGGAACTACTAATAATTGTTCAGGAAAAAGGGGAGGGAGTATTACCTTACTACCTTGGAGATCCTGTCTGTCAGCAGAAGAAGCTGTTGTGGTGGGAAAGTATGATAAACTTCTCCAACATCAGAACAGACAGCTGTAAACAGCACGTAATAACTTCACAGTGCCCAGTGCATACAGTGAGGTTTTCATTAACTTAATCATTTCCATCAGAAGTAGAATCCAACTTTTTCTAGTTGACATGCACTGGAGAGATGATGCCAAGTATCCTACCAGCCCTCACACTCATCTCCCATCCTTATGCTCACTTTCCACAACTCTGAATGCAGATAGAGGAGAGAAAACCTTCCAGAGAAGGTCCTGGAAAGGACCTTCTTTTATATATATATAGGAATATATAAGGATATATTATATATATATAACAGTATTTTCCTTATATAAATCTTTAGGAACACCTATTAAAGAAGTGTCAATACGAAAGCCTTTTATTGTGGCATTTAAATGCTCATGATTGGAAAACAAAGATCCCAGATCATCGTGCTGTGTTTTAAGCTTTAACTGAAGTGGCTGCTAAATGAAGGAATTAATTTCCATATCTCTGTCAGAAGAGGAGAGATTGGCTGCTCAAACCTGAGCCATCGGCAGTGTTTGCCTTCCTCCAGCTGGGGAGGTTGGGACTTATCTGAGCACTGGTATTTGGGAAATGATCTGTACATATACCAAGCAAGTGAATTGTACAATATGAAAACATCTTTTTCTTGATACTTATTTCTAAGTAAGGAAGTTGTTTTTTCTTCCCATGTTTTTTAGCTCTACAACTCAGAAGTATTATTACTAGACATATTTAGTAATTTGGTTGGGATATGGCTGATAGTGAGTGAAGCAGTTGTTTTGTACTGATAAGTAGAAATTAATTATCACTGTAGTTAGCCTGCTATAGTAGTCTGTTACAGTGGGCTGGCAGAGTTGAAATGACTGTATTGATGCAGAGTAAGTTGATAGGGTAAACTTTGTGCCCCAACTCCATAGCTGTACTTTATTGTTAAGGACCTGCTGAGTCACCAGAGCCATCCCAGTGCTGCTGAAGACACCAGTCATGAGTTCCAAAGTTTTCAAACTTTACTCTGAAGGGAATTGAGGTGTTTTTTATTTTTGGCCATGCCTATTTCCACTGAATAGCTTGTGTAACGTTTATTCTGCTGATGGTTAGAAACCTCCTTCTCATTTCCTGCTTAAATGTATTCATGACTGTTTTAAACTTATTTGTTCTTAGAAACCATGCACGTAGCGTTCTGGACCCAATGCATTACCCATCAAAGTCAATATGTGTCTTTTCATCAGCTTTAGTAAACTGAAGAAAGCTGCCATCCAACCAGATCCAAGTTGAGATGAGTGGGAAATGCACGAGGTCCTGTCTAGGTTTTCTCTGTTGATACAAGGGGTATGTAAACCTTTCATTAGAAATGCTTCATAGTATGCCACTAATATATCCCCTTTCTCATGTGCCTAAAGGTCCACTGTGTGCTCTGCCTTTCGGTAGCTTATCTGTTCTCAATGGAGCTGTGTTTTGTGAGAACATTTCTGGGCAAGTGTCAAGCATCCAGCAGTGCCGACTGGTGTGTCGCCAGGGCTTCCACAGCGCTGCCTCGAGCACGTCATTTCAGTGTGATATGCCACAGCGTCGATGGGTCTCAGCTGCCCCTCTCCACCACGCCTGCCAGAGTACGTCTGAACTGCCGTGGGTTGGGAAGGGGACAGAGCGATGTCAATAGATGTACGAAAATGCGCTTTTATCACGAACCTGCTGTGTGAATGACAATAATAGGACAGAACAGTTAAATGGGAGTTGCTAAATTGAGGTGCAGTAGATTAGTCCTGTCTTCTGCCATTTTGATTTCTTGTCTTTTGGCTGGCTCTTATTCCAGAAACAGTCCCACTTTTCTGTAATAATATGGCTATAAATAGTCATTCAATCTCCATGCAGATTTTTCTTTGCAAGTTAAAAGATGCTGGCACCATGAAGTGATTCTGGTGGAACCACTTAGTTCTGGAAGAACAGATGAGCACCAGATGTTTGAATTGGGCAGAACTTGACTGTGTATTTGCATAATCAAGTCACTGTAACTTCTGCATCTTCTTGCAGCAGTCTGTTCTTTAGGAATATTGTTGTTGTTGTTGGCTGACTTGTGGTATTTTTCAAACCATTTTTCTTTCAAGAAAAAAATGACACTTTAAATCTTGGAAGAATCAGTTGTCTATTCAGAGCTCATGTAATTGCATGTTAATGTTGGCCTTTTCAAGTATTTCAAATAGAGATACATTCTGATCAAAATGGCAATTTGTAGCAGCACTGAACTTTGAGAAATGCAGATCTTGATGCCAAGTGTGCAGCTATTCATCTTTAGAATGGGTTAAACCCATTCTGGGAGTTGCTGTATCGGCACATTTCCAGTTGTAGCCCAGGTCCTCTATTCCAAAAGTAAATTATTTTAAACTTTAAATTTCAGACAGAGACTTTTGTCTCTTGGTAGTCATGTTTGTTAGGTTTTTGTATCGTATTATGAAGTAACTTTCATGTTTGCCTGATGGCAGTTAAATAATTGTTTGTAAGGGCAGGGGGGAGTGTGTGGCAGTCTGATCTAAGGTGTCATTGAATGCAAACTAAGGACTTCCCATGTTAATTAGTGTTTGAAATAGAGCATGGTTTTAAGGAGAGGGGAAAAAATTCCCCAACACATCTGAAGGTGATTGAATAAACTTCACAATAATGGAGAATTCCCCACAACACTTGGCAATTATCCATTGGAACAAATTACTCACACTCTTAAACATCTTATTTCCTGTTCAGTATATGTACAATTAGAGATTGTGGTTAAGTCAGCTCTTAACTACTTTGTGATAAACTAAACAGATAGAGGGATTACGGCTTTCAGGAAGAAGCAAGCTTTTGTGTCCTCTGTTCTTCCTACCGTCCTTCTTGGATGCCTTCCTGGCTTTCCCAGGATCACCTTACAGGGGGGAGGGACAGAATTGTGCTACAGCAGTGACACTTGTATGTGATGCAGTGAGGGTCTGTAGAGGAGGTGAATGAAGGAGAGCTCTGACACTTCTTCAGGCTGGTGGGATAAGAGCCAGCTCCATTTGGAGGTAGCATGACAGCATCACCGCTGTGCTGAATCTGAGATAACAAACCTTCCATGGAGCTTGGGATCAGTGTAACTCCAGTGGAGACAAGAAATTTGCACCATTTTTATTCTGCCTAAAACCTGGCGCTTTTTTAATGACTAATGACCTCTGGAGTTTCTCATCAATTTGTGTCATTTGCATCACTTTTGTTTGTTTGCTATCAAAAAATTGGAAAGCCCTTGTAGATTTCCATGTCGGTGTCATTATTATGCAATCAAATTCATTCTCTCCTAAAATGTGATTCCTAGTTAATTTGACAAGCAAGGTTTCTGGAAGCACATTTGTATTATTATTAATTGCTATAACAATTTAATTCCTTTTTTAATAGAAATTCTTTCATGATTGTGTCTGAGAGTAGCAAATGTTGACAGGTCAATAATTACTGTCTTCCTGTTTCTTTTCTAAGTCCTGTTTTTCTTCTAAGTATTGGCATTGTGTCAGCTTTCATCTATTTCTCTGGAAATTCCTATCTGCCAAGGCTTATAAAAAATCATTATTAATGATTCAGATTGTTCCTTAGCCTTCTGGGAGTTAGTGCTTGAATGTAAAATATCTGTAACTATATATCACCTAGCGTTGTCTCTAATGCCCAACATATATGTTTATCAAGCATATCTCTGGCTGCTTATTTACTACTGATAACTACTGTTTTCACCTAGAAATGGGGGGATGCTACTGATGTAAAATCAAAATGCCAAATCAATGTTGTCTTTTCTCAAAGTAACTTTGAAAGTCAGTTTCCATGTTAAATAGGAAGGCTACTAAATGCCCTTTCTCCTTCTTTTTTAGAGCTCCAATTACTTCAGACAGTCCAAGCTCAAACACACTTTCAACTACTACTGCCTCCTGAGAAGACCTGTAGCTCTGACTACTCTGGATTACTCCAGGCATTCCAGATATTTATTTTAGATGAGTTGAAGGCTCGTGGTTTATGTCACCTCCAGGTAATTTCAATTCCTTATTCTGTTGGTTGTGAGGTTTGGGGTTTGTTTTTTTTTTTTTTGGTGGTTGTTTTGGAGTGGGGTTTTTTTTGTTTGGTTGGGTTTTTTTGTTTGTTTTGTATTAAAAAAAAAGGTGAAACACAGAATAGAACTTTGCCTGTTTGAGAGAAGTGGAAGAGTACAAAATACCATGAAATCTGTCAAGACTGGCACTGCTCTCATATGGATGGCTGGGAAAAAAGGATGTTTAGTCTCACTAACCCCACATCGGGAGATCAGCTTAATTGTAACCATAGAAGTCATACCACGTCAGTCCAATATTTACTAAAAATATATTTTGATGGAAAAGAACCCTGTGACTATTCTTACAGTGAGTAAATGACCTGCTAAAATGATCTTTTTTTCCTTCAACTTCTGTATTTACAGTCCCTTTTGTAAAGTTGACGTCGAGCATAGCACAGTGCAATTGAATAAGGAAAGGTAAGAACTAGAAGGTTCTCAAATTGACTAACTTTGGTTTCATTTAATTTTGAATCTGAGGTAAATGCATTTGGAAATACTGGCTCGGTTTCTGTCTGTGATGATTCCTCTGTCCAAGTTGAATGCCTGAGTGTGGACCGCCTGGGGGTGAACGTCACGTGGAGGACTGAGATGGAAAAAATCCCAGCAGCTTCTCTCCCTGACTTACATGATATTGGTAAGGTTTTGTTTCCTTTGACATTTCTGTGAATTACGCCTGCTTTGCTGTTAATTGTTTTGCTTCCCTGTATCTACTCTTAGGAGGAACTAGCAAGGTAGTATAAATGCTCACAGAAAGTCTTCATATTGTTGGGAGTTGTGGTTCTGAGCTTTTGGCGTTGATATATTTATCTTTTCAGGCTGTGACTGTGCAGTGGAAATGAGCTATAATTGAATTTTTCTTTCAGATAGGACTGCCTTTCCCAGCTTCTTTTACTTAGATTGAAAATTACTTTATTGGTCATGAGCTGAGCTGTCCCAGATGTTGATTTCCAGGGCGCAGGTCCTAAGTGGTGGAAATGATTGTGTTCCTTGTTGGGTTGGACTCAGAGAAACATAGTTCACACATTGCTGTTAATATAACTAATTTTTTCCAAGACTTTTTTTGTTTTATATTATTACTCTTAATTTCTTTTTTTTTTCCCTCCTTTCCATTTTCTATTTATTATATTACTTTTGACAATAAGGAATGACCATTACCTCAGAAATCCTTGAGCGGAGATGCTGAGACTACTGACTGACAGATCTTTGCTCTGGTTTTCAAGTGAGTTAGGGATGAGGTAAGGAACTTCTTTCAAAGCAGTGATGGGATCACAGAATGGTTTGGGTTGGAAGGGACCTTAAAGATCATCTAGTACCAACCTCCCTGCCATGGGCAGGGACACCTTCCACTAGACCAGGTTGCTCAAAGCCTCATCCAGCCTGGCCTTGGACACTTCCAGGGATGGGGCATCCACAGCTTTTCTGGGCAACCTGTTCCAGTGCCTCACCACCCTCTCCATGAAGAACTTCTTCCTGATATCTAATCCAAACCTCCCCACTTTCAATTTAAATCCATTACCCCTTGTCCTGTCACTACAGGCCCTTGTAAAAAGTCCCGCGCCAGCTTCCGTGTAGCCCCTTCAGGTACTGGAAAGCTGCAATGAGGTCTCCCCAGAGCCTTCTCTTCTCCAGGCTGAACAAGCCCAATTCTTGTAGCCTTTCATCATAGCAGAGGTGCTCCAGCCCTCTGATCATCTTTGTGGCCTCCTCTGGACTCGCTCCAAGTGGTCAATATCCTTCTGATGCTGGGGGCTCCACAGCTGGACGCAGCACTCCAGGTGGGGTCTCACCAGAGCAGAGTAGAGGGGCAGAATCCCCTCCCTCGACCTGCTGGCCACGCTGCTCTGGATACAGCCCAGGACATGGTTGGCTTTCTGGGCTGCCAGTGTACACTGCCAGCTCATGTTGACACAGTGTTTCCCTTTAAAATAAAAGACAGATCCCAAGTTCAAATGTCCTTTTTTCCAGCTTTTCTCCAGTTTTGGTGCTTTACAATGGTATTCCCAGCACTAAATATAAATAACTGTCTGCACGTGTCTGCCTCTCTAACTTTGGGACTTGGAGACTTGTATCCTATAGCAGTTTTTCCCTGATCAGAACCAAGTTCAAAAGCCACCAGAGTGCAGCTGCAGTGGTTGTGTGGTTTCTGGCTTTAAAGTCTGTTTATGCTTACATCCATTCAGTTACTCCAGATTATAAGGGAAACATAAATATTCAGTGGTTTGCAGAAGGTGGATCAAAGTATAAGTGTGTTTAGTTTTGTATTAAGCTTTACTTCTAAAAGCATTCTGCTTTAAGGGCATTACATTTTTTTACTCTCTCCACACTATAATTTCCCCATAGTACTAAAATGGGTTTTTAAGGAATGACTCTGTGGTTTCAGAAAAGCCAGTATGAATCTATACTGGGGAGGTCAGACAACTAAGAACCTGCTTTCTGTATCCTCTTGGAACCTTCCACTTGCATTACCTTCTAAGGCAGCAGTGGGTCTTTCTGTTTGCGGTGTTTTCTGGTGTATTTATACAGAGTGAGCAAATTGGCTCTCTGATTTGAAAATCTACCTTATTAAAATAGCTTTGTTCTTGTCCTAGTTTCTTTATGGGTAAATGGGAAGCCTTGCTCTTGAAGTAGCTGAGGAAAAAATTGCTAAACAGAAGCACAGCATGCATATGTTCCCAATGAAGAGTCTCAAACCTAAATCACTCATGAATGCTTCATTACTTTTTTTTTATTGAAGATACTTTCATGTATTAAATTCCAAGTCTGTGCATATTCCTTCTTGAAGGATCTTACACCATTTGGCTTTGTAGCTTAGGCCTCAGCTCTAAAATAATGAGGAAGAGTTGCAGCAACTTCTCTTTTCTGTTCCACATGCAAAATTATACAATAATGAAAATGAGCCTTTGGTGAATGAACATACAGTAAACAACTCCCATTAGTGATATTGGAGGAAGTCAATCCCTGCTCTATACAACTGACATTTTAAGCTGTGTGTTAAAGAAAACAAACAAACAGGAAAAAAATTACTTTTTTCTTTCGCTTTTCTCCCAGTTTCGCATTGGCCAGTATAAACTCTGGTTAACGGTATGATCCCTCTCACATTAAAATTACTTCTTTGATGAACAGGAGCAAACCCTGAATCAGACTGTTTCCCCCTGAACAACACAGAATGCAACTATTTGCAGGTTATTTCTGTATGTGGAAAGAAGTTTTGTCCCCCTGGAAGTCCAGGTCTCTGAAGGTATACCAGTCTCTGGAGAAATGCTTAGTGAGACCTTCCAGTAAATCTTACAAAGTATGAGGTGTGTAGAGGCTTGAATTGCCAAAATGATGCAGCACAACAGGAGCAAAACCAGGGAAGCACTGTTATATCTGCCATGCTTTCGACTCATCAGACCGAAGTGGATTATTACTGGGTTGACTGTTTAGTTCCTTTCTCCATGTGAATTCCCTCCAGCTGTCATTTCAAGGTTGGTTTTAATTCTGCTACAACCAGTCAGTACACAATTTGGAAGGATATTTGCTTGAATAAAAGGCTAATCTGCTTCTTCCTGCTTTCAATTATGAGACAGTTTCTGGCAAAACACTTGCAAAGTGTTGTTGGTTATGTGGTGATCCCCAATTACTTCCTCGCAAGCTGAGTGTCATTTTGGCCTGGGGTTGAACAAAACAAAGTGCTATTTTGTTGATGATAGCATGTGTCAGTGCAGCAGAAGGACAGGGTGCTCAAAGCTGGAGGAAGCAGAACGTTGAGAATAGAAGGACACAGCTGCCAGCTTTAACAGGGGGTCTGTTCACTTTAGCCCATAAGTGTAAAAACCTTCTTCCTCTGTAAAGGAAGAAACAACATCTACATGGCAGCAATCGACTACGGACCAACATTCAGGAGGAGAGGGCACCTATTAAAGGACAGAAAAAAGGTTGTATGTCTGCAGCCCTTTCAGCATGGGTAGGAGGGCAATGCTGCATTGCCAGAACCTCCTACCTGCCTGTGAAATTCCCTCCTCAAACTGAAAAGCCACCCCTGGGCTAAAGCACAAAGTTAGGAATGTTGCCACGTGAGGAGGCAGCAGTGCCCTCAGCTCTTTGCCTCGGATGCACCAGTCACAAAATAGTATTCTTTGTACAGCGTGTGAGCTGTAATACTCCTCACTCTGTATGAAACACCCCACCTGTGAAAATTCAACCTCCAAGGTCACCCGTGTACTCGCAGAACTCAAAGTATATGATGTGTAGAACTTCCCGTTAGCTGGGTAACTGGGCTGCCCATCACCTGTGACTAACTACAGGAGGCCCTTGCCTTGTAAATTTGAAGTACTAAACCACATTATCATTGCATTCAGTCCCATAAAGCCTACAGGGATAAACAGAATGTGATAACGAACAAAATCCTCTTGGAACACTGTTCTTGTAGTATTTTTGGTCCAGCTAAACGGTGAGTTCTCTCTTGATCTCGTGCTGTAAATTGTCCTTGCAGAAGTCATTGAAAGGGGAGCTTTCTGGGCAATTGAGAACATAGAGTAAGAAAGGTGCTCACTGTTTTCCTGCTTTCAACGCTAGTGTCAGCGGTTGTGAGAAGTGTGTCCGTTGGCAGAAGTGAATATGTTGAATACAAGTAGTGTGTTGGAAGGTGATTATTATATTGCGACAGATGCTGGCCTTCAAAAACAAGCCAGCAGCATGATGAGAAAGAAGAAATTTATACCCATTGAAAAAACAGGAATAAATTAACTCCGAATGTCAGAAAATCCTAATTTTATCTGCTGAATTTCTGTAACTCAGAAATCAAATTTTTTTCTCTCATGCTTTAGTTTTTGAATATGCCATTTTTGTTAGGTGTTTGTTTTGCTGTTTCTTTAACATTCTTTACACATACTGAGATTAGAACTGTAATCTCATAGACCCTGTACAAATTCATTCCTGTCTGTTGTTTGCTAACATGTATTTCTGTTTCTGCCTATGTTTTTAACTTTGAAGTTCATCAGTTTCTCCATGGTTATCTGATCCCATATTGGGAGTCTCTTTCATGCTGGTTTTTTTTTTTTATTTTTCGCCTTTAGAAAATGCAATTGTTGGAGAAAATCTGATTGGAGCATTTATAAAAGAGATTAAGGGTGGTGATTTTCTGCTGCATTTGGACTCCAAGCAATTCCTAGGAGATTCTTTCATTGATTTTCCCCGGGATGAAGAGTTTGATCTGTCTCCAAGTGTGCAGCTAGGATGTAGAAATGGGTTTCGAAGAACTTCATCTCCTGGGAAAGCAGTCCCAAATTCACAAGGATGTGGTATGTCTCAGTTTAACTCTCCTTTCTTGGATGCTGTTAAGAATCAGTATAAAGCTAAAATTAGAAAATCATCAGTGAACCTGTGTATATGGTAAATATGTGAAAGGCATGCTGCACCAACGGGAATGACAAATCTGTGAAGAGATGGAAATTAGTGCTTTGCTTGCTGTTCAGTCTGTTGTTGAATCAATAATTTGAAAATAGGTGTCATGGTACTGACATAGTGTAGAAGGTTTTGCAAACATTTTGGGGCATATTTTAGATCTGTCCAATATTAGAAGGGCTTTCTACAATGTATATGATCCTTAATAAGAAGATTTCACAAAAGTAATGGAGTCAGAGCTTCAGATGATGATACGTTACCCAGAATAGAAACCTAAATGCAGAAATGCCAAAAACCCCGAGACTAGGAATTCCTGGGCCAAGTCCAGACAGCTCAGATAGAAGCTTTCTTGGTGTTGGCCAACACCCAGACCTGATTGCACTTCTGCCCTCTTTTTATCTTCTCTCCTTCTGTTTAGTCTGCTTCCCTGGAACAGGCTGAGTGAGTTTGTGAGTTAGTTCATGCATATTTGAACCAGCTAGCACCAGCCCTCAGTAAAACAGACTTACCATAGAGATGCGGGAAGGCCTTCAGCTTTTGGGAGAGATTTTGTGTTCTGAGATGTCATGGTAGACACTGCTGGACTCTGGTTTACGTAGCAGAACTGCGTATTCTATTCTAAACAGGAGGTTTAGGAATTCAGTTTCTGGTTTCTCTAAGATTCATAGAATCATAGAATCATAGATTCTCTAAGATAGACATGTATTTAGTTTTATTTTGCATTACAGATATATTCTGGTTGTTTATCCTTCTGAGTCTATTTCTCTGCTAATAATAGGGACTAGTAATGGGAAGTTACCACCTGTGATTACAGAAATCAAATTTGTGTGAAGGTAACAGGGATTCTTTCTTTGTTCTCTTCCCTTTCCTGTTCCACCTTGTTGCTGAAATACAAATTTTCTTTTCAAACCCTGATCTTATTGATTTGTTTGTATAATCCCTTAAGAATTAGGCTTTATTTTAGCTAAATATTAAAGGGACAAAAGCCACTTTATTTGTTTAGGTGTAAGTCAAAAGGAAGAGATTTGGAAACTGTCCAGGAGGCAGCTTTATTAATTCAACCCCTCTCCCCCCATGTATTTCAGGAGAAAGGCTGAAGCCTATTTGTGAGTTATCTTTGGTTTGCTATGTACTTTTATGCTCGTTCCTTTTATTATTTGGAATGCCTGGAAATTCTATCAGATGTGCTTTGAACAGAGCATAACCCAAATCACATAAAGTGCAAGATATATAGCTGAGCTGGCAGCTCAAAACTTTTGTAATAATCTGGATCAAGAATCTGATATCCCAAAGTTTTCCACTATTCCTGGAGGGAGGGAAAAGAAGTTCAAGCATTGGATAACAATCAGTTGTGACAGTCTTTAAGCATGCTTAGCATAGTGAGAGCTGGTCTTAAGTAAAAGTGAGGAGTGGTACCGCTGCCCAGAGTTGCTTTGTGTTTCCCCAACGAGTTGTTCTTTAGGCTGGAAATTGCTACGCAGCATGTTGTTCCCCCGGTACACAGAAGCCTGAGTCTGGTTAGAACGGAGGTCATGTTACAAACCTGATGTGCAGGAGCAAAGGGTTCAGTTTGGTGTTTACATTTAAATTTGGTTTTATTATTTTATTTAATGGTTTTTTTTCCTATTCCTGGGATACAAATTTTGGGCCCGGTGCTAATGCTTAGTCCTGAGATTTTTGTCTCAAGGATGTTTCTAGTTTCTTACATTGTTAAAACATATGAATGTTAAAGCTTGAACGAAGTACCATATGATGGTTTGTCTGACTTCTGGAATCAAACTTAACCTCTGTGTGTTTGTGTCAAGTGTAACTTATAGCTGAAATGACACGTGCCTTCAAGAGTGATAGTCTAGGAAACATGTCTCTGCACCAACGTTTTTTGCTATTCTTTGTGCCCTTTTATTAATCTAATGTGTGAGGCAAAAGGCAATTTTACTGGCTTAAAATGTGGTTGGAGACACAGATGTTACTTTCACATCATGACTATAACTACAAAAAAAAGTAGGATGCTTTGAAACACTCAATTTGTTCCTTTTTAAACTTTAATTTCTTAATTAGTCTCCCTCCTACTTTGCATGTTGTCTTCCATTTAAGCATGGATCACTCATGTCATTTTAATTTCTACTGTTGTTCATTTACAATGAGTATAATCCTTTCTCCATGTGTTGGAAAATGTCTCTAAAATGTATCAGACACTCTTGTGTATTAAATAATATGCATGAGAAAGGAGAATTCAGTCTCATCCAGGATTTTTTTTTGGTTCTCTAATTGGTTTTAGAGATGTGTTATACCTGGAGCAATTGCCTTGGTATGTACTTTGGAGGAAACTTTCAGTCTCAGAGTTGTCTCATCTTATGATTTCCCATTGGACCATTTAGTGCAAATGAAAGGAGATATGATCGTTTTTACACCAGCTACCTTTTTAGTCTATTCTAATTTAGGTGCTCCTATAAGTTAAATTAATTTATATTCCAGTGTGTTGGCCAGAAGATCAATTCATCATATGGGTTCCAGTGAGGTTGACCAATTTTCCATTACTGTTTCTCTCTCATACAAGCTTAAACTGCTGTCAAGATGTAGGGCAAAAACAGAAATGAAGTTTTGCATGTTGTCAAAGTCCCAAAATATACATTTGATAGTGTTTTGAAGGAAACCTACATCTGGAAAGCAGCTGTGAAATAACAAGTAAAGGTATTGTCCTGCAAATGTGTCTGCAACTCCTCTGCTTTAATGTTCATTCAGATAATCTGGAGAGAAAGACAGTGTTTCGTGACCTCCCAGAAGACAGAGAGTTTTCTTTGTAACATGCAATAGGTCAGCTGGAAATATTACTCCTTATTTGTTCTGGAAACGTTATATATACAGACTAAGAATATCTTTGTGTTTTGTGTTTGGGTTGTCATGTGCACAACTAGTGACTTTTAATCCAGCTCTTACTGTTTAGTTTGGAAGTGCTTACCAAAAAGTTCGTTACCACGAATCCTGAATGAAAGCGTTACCATATGGTGGGTTTCTGGATGGTGTTTCTGGATGAGTCTTCCTGTTTCTGTCTGTTGTGTTTCTACAAGTTACTCTGTCTATAGGTTGTGTTCCTTTGTTTTCTGTCACAACCTATCCACAAAGTGCATTATCTTATTACAAATGGATTTGACAAATGGAAATCAGGCCTGGACTTTGCATTTCCAAAGAGTTTGATGTGCACTAATTCAAGAACATTTTTAGGGTGATCTGGGAAAAAAGAACATGGTTTATATTCCAGTCCTTGGTGACATTAATGAACATTTAAGGAGCACTTACGTGTGTTATCCCACTTAGAAATATGTATATTGAGAGCTTGAAGCCTATGGCATTTATACCAGTGTGATGCACGCACACACACACACACACACACATATATATATTTATACCTACACATATGTGTGCAAATACCTCAACTGGTTGGCTTCCAAAAGAGTAATAAGGTCGTTGTTCTCTCTGCAGTTGTTTGTCCTCCAGGCAGTCATTTCCAGAATGATGAATGCATTCCCTGCCCTTTTGGCTACTATCAGCCTCAGACAGGACGTTCCTCCTGTATCCAGTGTCCTCTGGGCAGAACTACTAACTCCTATGGGGCATTCAGTGCTGATCACTGTAAGTTGAACTCATTTCTTCCCTTCCATGTTGTATTCTGGCTTCAAAAAACTAATGGAATCTTTTTTTCATCTGTAAAGTTTTTTTAAAAAAGAGATCCTTCCTGTGGGGTTTTTTGGATGGGTATGATCTCTTCTGCATACACTCAAACACTTTTTTTGTGACAGAGAAAGCTGTCTAGTGTTTTGACCAAAAATGCATGAGAAATGAATGGTCAGTCTCATCAAGAATGTTGTGGTTCCTTGAGACATGTTCTTTGGTCAGGAATGATATCTGGGTATTCAGTTTCAGTGAGGAACATCTTATGTAGTTCATGTATTGCCACTTTCATGAACACTAAAGTAATCTTGCCTTTGTGCCACTCTTTTTACCTGCAAATAAAACTACTACTCACAGAACAGTTATTGATATGTTCACTGAAATTGGTGCATTCTGTTTAAATTACTTGTTTTTTCATGCAGTATCATAAAGAACTTGGGCTTACAAGGAAGCTGTGGGGTACTTTATACAAGGGCCTGTAGTGACAGGACAAGGGGTAATGGGTATAAATTGAAATCAGGGAGGTTTAGATTAGATATCAGGAAGAAATTCTTCACAGAGAAGGTGGTGAGGCACTGGAACAGGTTGCCCAGAGAAGCTGTGGATGCCCCATCCCTGGAAGTGTTCAAGGCCAGGCTGGACGAGGCTTTGAGCAACCTGGTCTAGTGGAAGGTGTCCCTGTCCACGGCAGGGGGGTTGGAACTAGATGGTCTTTAACGTCCCTTCCAACCCAAACCATTCTATGATTCTATGAAAGAAAATCACTTAAGTCCAAATTCAGTTTTGTCTGCAGCATTACCTCATGGATGAAAATAAAAGTGGGTGGTAAAAATAGGTTTGTTGGAAGTATCAATAGGTATACCGACTGCTTTGTTCTGTTTCAACCTATTTATTCTGTTAGGTGGGATAAAAACCCAGTTTTATTGAATGCATCCTGACATCAATTAGCTTTTGCCTAAAGCTGTCATTCTTAATTTCCATATATGTTCCTGGTGTAGGTGTTGGACTCTTGTGCTTAAGGATTTGCTCCTTAGGTTTTCTTTACTGCACTTGTAGGGTTTTTTATTGCAAGCGCCTGCAACTCAACCTACTCCCTTTCTGGTTTCCACTTAGCCTCTGTGCTGAGTCTGAGTGCCAGCCCATTCCGAAGGGCCACACTGCACACATTCAGCTTTCTTCCTTCTTTCCCTGCTGTCTCCTTATGAAGTCTGAAGAGTTTGCTGAGCTAACTGCCAGATAAAAAAGGAAAGCATTGACTCTCAAACACAGCACAGGAAAACTGGAGGGCTGAAGTGTTCTCCTCTATGCTGCTTGCCTTGTCTTCCTCCCAGAGGTTGTGCCTGTGTGCCAAAGATGGCTGAGAGGCATGAGAAGCACTTCCTAAACTACCATAACTCCTCGTTTGGTGCATTGAATGGAAACCATGCTGATATTGCTACATTTTGATAAGTCAGACTAAACTCTGTTGGTTTCTTCTCACATAGATAAGACTCGCTTGCTTCATTAGCATCTCAGAAGGAGGACATCAAGGTGTTCACCTCTCTGGCTTAGTACACCTGCGATTCTCTGCTGCTGCCTTTGATGTTGGTCAAATTTCCAGATTTCTTTCTCTGTGGACCCCTGACATCTGGTTTCTTAAGATTTCCAAATCATTAAAAATGCTAAGTATTTGGGGAAAATGCTGCTAAATAAAATCAAAACTCTTCAGTCTTTAAGAGTAGAGGGCAAATACCTTTTCTTTCCCATTGAAAGAAAGAATTTAGAAAATAACTGTCCAACAAATAAGGAATTGGTGTGATGGCTCTTGTGCCGCAGTTCATAACATTTCATGGACCCATTACAGTACGCACTGAACAAACCCGTAGGAAAATAGTTCTTTCTCTCTACCTCTTTGCAGTACTCAGCATAAATGAGACCTGATCCATGGCAGAAACTTCTAAAAAATGCTTGAAATATGAATTGCAGTAACAACGGAGCAGTGAGACTACCATGTTTCAGAGCAGGAAACACAATGCAAATTATAGACTAATTTTCAGTGAAGCCTCTGCCGTACTTAGAGCACTTTTGCCCTACAGCTTTGAAACATTGTCCTACTGCATTGACAGGACCAGAGGCAGTGGGCACAAACCAAAACACATAAGGTTCCCTCTTGAACATCAGCAAACACTTTTTTACTGTGAGGGTGACTAAGCACTGGCACAGTTGGCCCAGGGAGGTTGTGGAGTCTCCAGCCTTGGAGTTGTCCAAAAGCCATCTGGACGTGGGCCTCAGCAGGGGGGTTGGACCAAATGAGCACCAAAGGTGCCTCCCAACCAGAACCATTCTTTGCAACTCAGTGGCAGCATTATCAAAGTACCCTTTTTTTCCTTGCTTACCTGTAACAGGTATCACATACTGTCAGAGTAATGAGCAGGGTCTGCAGTGTGATGCAGATGGCCAGTATAGACCTTCCCAGCAAGACACCGACACTAAGAGATCCTTCTGCATCGACAGCTTTGGAGCAGCACTGGTCTGGACTGAAACAGATGATCTCCTCACAGACTACCAGTGCCTAGGTAAGTGTCAGGAGAACATTTTGGGTATATTTTGACCCCACATAAGTGAAACCTTCTTATGAAGAGACGTCACTCCACAACTTATGGGAATTAATTTTCTCGTAGTTGTGGCCTCTGCCTTAAGCCACATCGTTTATTTATTTTTTATTTCTTAACTACTTTGGAGAAGTAATTTCCTGTAAGTGAAGAGAGAGAAGGAGGTCTCTTGCACTCTCAGATGGCTGACAGCTTTTTATGTATGCTGATCTCCTGCTCTCTGCTTGGAAACCCAAAAGAATAACAAGAGGGCTAATGGGAAAGAAGCAGAATGATTAATTTATTTGTAAAATTATCACTCATCAGTGTGCTCATGTGAAATAGACTGTGTTTGGCAATGACCTCACAGCCATGGCATAACGTCACCCTCATGGCTCTTGCTGTATGGTGTCTGACTTGGTGAACGTATCTTTGCAAGCTGGGGGAACATAGTTCTGCTTGAATACAGTTGTGAAAATCCAGTTCTCAAGGATAAATAATTCGGAAAAAACCCAAACCCCGACAGTCCCCAAACCACCTGCAGTGAAGTATAGTTATACTTCTAAGCCACAAAGCATTTGACTTGCCCAAAAATAGTTTTCCACAAGTTTTTATTACTCATCAGATGATTGGTATCGATTTTAATGGAATATTCATTTCAGAAACTGATGTCATGGTGGGCTCTGAATTACACAATGTCTTATGACAGATGTGTTCAGTAGATGGAGTGTGAAATGAAAGCCCTCAGTTCTTGTAGGCAAGAAGCTGGGAACACAGGTGCAGTATCCGAAACTGAAAATGACCTTGGCTTAATATAAACATTGCTTGGCAACAGCTGAAAACATCAATGTGCTATCAACATTCTTCTCAACACGAATCCAAATCATAGCCTCCTACTAGCTACTGTGAAGAAAACTAACTGTATCCAAACCAAAACCAGCACAATGAGGTAACGGAGATGCTCTCTGGGCAGAGGCTGTACAGCAACTTAATCCTTCTGTTACATACTTACCTTGAGCCCTCCAGCATAAGCATTTCTAACTCTAGGAAGGAGCAGTTGTAGACATCTGCACATGTTTTTGGACGATGCTAGACTTCACTACAAATAAATAGTTATAAGTGGTGGCAAGTTAAGGCTTACCTCCTACTAAAGGAACACCCAAGACGTCTGTTGGGTTTTTTTTTTGTTGTTTTTTTTTTTTTTTAAATAATTTATGGATCAATTTAAATTTATTTTCTTTTTTTATAGCTCATGCTGCATTTCCAGAAAGCATTATACAAAGTGAAACTGTTTATCTCTATTTTTACTTTTTCCCCTGCCTCTCTACTTCCCTTAACTAAATTCAACATGCAACAAGACAGCAGGGTCTGAAGACTGATCTTGCTTTGACAGAAGGCTGGCAATTGGTCAGGGTCAATAAATAACCCAACTATTCTTTGTTTTTTGAGGCTGCAGTGGGAAGAATAATTTTATTTTAAGAATTCACAGTAATAATCTGTAATAACACATGCACATTCTTATTGTTCTCTTTCTTGTTACATCTTAAGCCATGCTTAACATTCATTTCAATAGCAGGGATGGGATCTTGAGCTTTACTCTCTAGTCATGTGAGATAAAGGAGAATTTCTGTGATGGGCTAAGCCTGTGAAACTCAGAGAGTTGTGGTCAATGAGGCAGTCTAGTTGGAGGCCTGTGGCTAGTGACATCCCCCAGAGGTCAGTGCTGGGTCCACCCCTGTTCAATATATTCATCAATGACCTGCCCCAACAGATAGAATGTACTCTCAGCAAGTTTGCTGATGACACCAACCTGGGAGGAGTGGCTCAATGCCAGAAGGCCGTGCTGCCAT